>NC_053024.1:414724337-414914591 GCF_003073215.2 Triticum urartu
TGAATTCAGTGAGATCAAAATGCAAGAGGAAAAGTTTTGGGGAAGTCCTTTTATTCCCTCTCATTCAACTTTCAAAAGTTTCTATTTCCACTCAGTTTCACACAATCAATCACACAACAATCAAACAAACATTCACAATTATTTATTTAATATAACATTCCAAAATTTAGAATTTTGAGATGTTACAAAATACCACCCTTAAAATGTATCTCATCCTCGAGATTCAGAGAGGCTAGAAAGAAGGTTAGGTTTGGGGGGGTCTCCTTGAAAATCCATTCATCAACACAAGGTATGGAGTGCTACCACCCTTAGAAGCATGGTTACAGTTCCAATAAAACTCATGTACTCCATCCTATGCATTGACGGTGTCGGTCGTCTCACATTCTCTGGGATAACAACCTCACTTGTGCTCTTATGGTAAGGGCATGGCCTTTTCCTCAAAATCTAGAGTCCTTGCATCAGAATAAGATCCTTCCAAGACTTGATAGGTCTGGTGCCAATGCTAAACCACTATCGAAAACCTTATGGTGGTTGACAATTTTTGGTTTCTCCTGCAGGAAATGGGTCTGCGTTGAATCTCACCGTATAACCTACGATTGGCAATGGTTGCATGTACAGGGTTCCATCGTCCTGCCATTCTAAGGCTTTTGGTTTGTCATGTCGACACTCTTCTAGGGTTTTAAGGCTCTCTGATTTTCCATCAACATATGGTAGCTCATGATAGAAGTCTCCGGTATGGGGGCCAATCCATCCCGTACTTGAATCATTACCACATACGCAGATAGTGAATCACGTATTCTAACACTTGGCATCCTCACAAGCATTGCAGATCTTCTCTTCTCTTTGAATTGCAGATCCTCACAAGCGTAACGAAGAACACGCGGAACATCCCATTTATCTTTGCATGTCTCTTCGAATTATCAGTTTGGTTTGGCCTACTAGATTCATCTTTCTTGCAATGGGAGAAGTGCTTAGCTTTGGGTTCAATCTTGCGGTGCTCGATCCCAGTGACAGAAAGGGAACCGACGCGTATTGTATTGTTGCGATCGAGGATAAAAAGATGGGATTTACATCATATTGCATGAGTTTATCCCTCTACATCATGTCATCTTGCTTAAGCGTTACTCTGTTCTTATGAACTTAATACTCTAGATGCATGTTGGATAGCGGTCGATGTGTGGAGTAATAGTAGTAGATGCAGAATCGTTTCGGTCTACTTGTCGTGGACGTGATGCATATATACATGATCATGCCTAGATATTCTCATAATTATTTGCTTTTCTATCAATTGCTCGACAGTAATTTGTTCACCCACCGTAATACTTATGCTATCTTGAGAAAAGCCACTGGTGAAACCTATGGCCCCCGGGTCTATTTTCCATCATACAAGTTTCCAATCTATTTTACTTTGCAATCTTTACTTTCAATCTATATCATAAAAATACCAAAAATATTTATCTTATTATTATCATCTCTATCAGAGCTCACTCTTGCAAGTGGCCATGAAGGGATTGACAACCCCTTTATCACGTTGGTTGCGAGGTTCTTATTTGTTTGTGTAGGTATGAGGTGACTCACGCGTGGTCTCCTACTGGATTGATACCTTGGTTCTCAAAAACTGAGGGAAATACTTATGCTGCTTTACTGCATCACCCTTTCCTCTACAAGGGAAAACCAATGCAGTGCTTAAGAGGTAGCACGCACACTCGACATTGTGCGGGCATTTTGAAAATAGCATACCTTTTTGAATGTGCATCATATGAAGATGTGCTATGCATGAATGTAGATCAACATGACGTTAACTGGCTAGTAGTTCCATTTTCGACCATGAATAAAACTTCCAACATGATGTTAACCCTGTTTGAAAAGGCCATGTTAATATAAATGCTCTGCCTCTGAAAGTTGCAGTTTCTTATCTGAAACTGAACTTGCAATTTCTTATCTGAAACTGAAACTTGCAGTTTCTTCTCTGAGAATCACATTGCCTGCACTTTTATACTCCTATGAAACTACATTTTTAAGTGCTAAAAATAGATCCCTAGAATTCATAAAATACTTCATATGCTCAATACCGCAAATCTGAAATTCAAAAGACATTCATATCTGAAAGTACACTCAAAATACATAACACAGAACACAATTCACAACCTGCATATATTGACAACCCTAAGCTCCTCTCCCTCTTCTCCATTGCAAAACCACCTCCTCCCCTCTCCATCATCTCCATTCCAAAACCACCGCCTTGCCTCTCCCTCTTCTCCATTGCAAAACCACCTCCTCTCTCCTCGGACGAGGATCCCCTAACGTAGCCCATCCTTCCATTGAGACACTGAGACATGGCTCCCAACAAGCGCAGGGCCCACCTGTCAGAGACCGAAAGGAAGGGAAACCTCTCCTCTCCATCATCTCCATTCCAAAACCACCGTCTCGCTTCTCCCTCTTCTCCATTGCAAAACCACCTCCTCCCCTCTCCATCATCTCCATTCCAAAACCACCGTCTCGCCTCTCCCTCTTCTCTATTGCAAGACCACCGTCTCTCCTCCCATCTTCCAAAGCTAGCACCGGACCACTCAAAAGGACATCTATGGAGAGGATGCAGCAGCGAATCAAGCAGATCACTGGTGGCGACAAGGAAAAGTTAGCCAGGTTGAAGGAGATCCTTACTTGGTTTGACAATGAGTGGGAGATTTCAAGGACGGTGAGGGCCATGTGGCAATGTATGCGAAAGAGCGAGACAGCGGCGATGAGGGCAGCGATGTACTCCTCGGCGGTAGTCACGCTGTAGTCCTTCGAGTTCATCGAGTATCTCCTCTGGGCGATGGAGCAGACAGATTCACCCGAGGCAAAAGTCAGGCGAAGGTGGTGGGCATACAGGTCGAAGGTCGAGCACCCAGAGGATAACGAATCGATCGAGTATGGTGTGCCATTCATGAGGGTGCAGAGCCAGCCGGAGCCACATGATTATTCGTTCTACCACCGCAAGAGGAGGCCGGATGGCGTGACGTACCTTCCCCACCGTTCTCCACGGTTCCCTCGATGCTCGCCTCATTTCAATGGCGTCGGTAGGGTTTAAGGTAAGCTTCACACCAACCTAATCTTCCATCTGCTCATGCTTACAATTAGTGTGACAGCTAATAAAAATAATGCTTACAATTAGTCTTCGAGTACTACGCCAATCACCCTAAAATAGCTCTAGACCTTTGGGTCAAAGTTGTGACACTGTGTACAAATAATGAAAAATAGATTGGTGCTTCTTTCAGAAAAGAGTACTCCCTAGAAAACTGCCAATATAAGCTACTAGTATTTTTTTAAGTCTAAGCTACTAATATATGGTTAGAGGATTTGCTGCCGAGAAAGATCCGTCCACAGTGATCGCCACACATCCCACTGGTGGTGGTGGATGCCAATGCTTAGATGGAGCAGGGTTGGTGTCGGTAATTTTTACTTGGCACCTCGCACTCTGCATATATGTCGGTTCCATCCGTACATTTGTGTAGTTCCACCAAAATGCAGTTGAATAACCCTGTTTGCACAGATAATGAAGAAGCATGATTACATTATAGTGGCACTAGTTGATGAAACATACACTAATAAATAGAAGAAAATATTGTGATAGTATCATAGTATGCCATGCTGCGAGGGCGAGATGGGCCCTGCGACGCCTCATACGGTACGCCTCATACTGGAACAATCGCAGCCGATACACCTTCTGCCAGTGATGAACAACTGGATATCCGTAGTACAAGGAGGGGCCTTGAGACATTCCAATATCTATTTTTGTGCAGATCAACTAAAATTAAGCACCCAGTTTGCAAAAACGCTTAAACATTAACAATGGGACTAGTTGATGAAACATATATTAACAAAGAGAAGCACTTTCTTTATCTACATTGGAAATGAAATGATAGAGATGACACTCGCTCTATTTTAACTGTATTATTACTTCATTTTATCAGTGGCACTAGGGTCGAGCAGGTGGCAAATGAGGTGTACCGTGCGTCGCAAGGATGGAGGTCGGGGGTGCTTAGACTGGGTTGCTGAAGCTGGCTCTATCTTCCTCCCTGATGTTTCTATGCTAGCATTTGGGTTGTAATCCAAACTTGGTCGAGCTAGTGCTGCGTCCCCTACCTGTCTAGCTTCTGTGGCGAACTTGTCTCCTGCTAGTACTCAGTCCGGTCTAGTAGTAGCTGCATAACTGCCCGTTTACACTGAGATGTTGTCAGATAATGGTTCTCTATGGTAGGGTTTCTTTAATGAAATCAGAGGAAACCCCCTATTTCAATATATATAAAAAATCAGTGGCACTAGCGGTGCCAAAACATTGCCTCCAATTAATAGTGCCACTAGATTAAGGTGCAAAATAATAACATTACTGCTTTATCATGGCAGTGCCAAAACAGTAGCACAAGAGCAGACTCAATATGCAGGATCTTTGGCAAACGGTCAGACCAAAAATCCACATACCTCAAGATGGGAACCATATCTGCAGTCAATGCCATCGTAGAAGGGATGACACCAATCACCAACATGGATGATTCAATTCATGGAACCTTTTGGTGCAGTTCACCTAAAATGAAGCAATGTCTCTTGAGCTAGCAACTTCTTCTTATTCTTTTTTTAAGAAAAGGGCTTCAGCCCCTAGTTCCAATTCCATCAGAAAACGAAACCCACAGAGCTTCCTCTTCATTAGTTGCAATAAAATTGAGCAACATCAAGGTTGGTTGTGAAGCTCCTGGAATGTTCAACTATAATTTGGATATCATTTGTGTAGTTCAACTAAGATCAAGCGTGAAATGTATGTCGTTGTTTGCACAAAAAAGGTGGAAAGGAGGGTGACAAACAAGTGATGAAACATACATCAAATGAAAAGAAGCATGTTCCTTATCTGAATGGAAATCCTACAAGGATAGTAGCAATTTCTAAAGCAGCAACATTGCTAGATATTAGTGTGGGCATTAGGATTAACTATGACAACCGTTAAATACGACATTACTCTAATGGTGACATTGCTTCATTTTACCAGCAACATTACATTAACAGCTGCTACAGGGTTAGTATTTGGGCACGAGAGAGTAGGTGGACCAGGATAGTTGCATTTCTAATGAAAAGAAGCAACTTATCTTAATGGGAAACTTAGCAAGACATGAAAAAAGGGCCATTGATTCGTATTACTGGAGGCATTACATTCAAAACAACATTGGTGTAACGTGTCCTTATTTTTAATAGTGCGTCTGCTACATTTTACCAGTGGCATTACATAAGAGTGGCTCGGTGTAGGATCTAGAAGTAGATGTGTCTAAGGGGGGGTGATTAGACACTTCGTGCTAAAGTTGCAATTTTCAATCCTTTTCGGTTCAAGTGGAGTTTAGGCACAATTTCAATACACACAATACATATCAAGCAAGCATGCAAAGAGTATATGAGCAGCGGAATGTAAAGCATGCAACTTGCAAGAATGTAAAGGGAAGGATTTGGAGAGATCAAACGCAATTGGAGACACGGATGTTTTTCCCGTGGTTCGGATAGGTGGTGCTATCCTACATCCACGTTGATGGAGACTTCAACCCACGAAGGGTAACGGTTGCGCGAGTCCACACAGGGCTCCACCCAAGGGCAACGGTTGCGCGAGTCCACGAAGGGCTCCACCCACGAAGGGTCCACGAAGAAGCAACCACCCACAAAGGGTCCACGAAGAAGCAACCTTGTCTATCCCACCAGGACCATCGCCCACGAAGGACTTGCCTCACTAGCGGTAGATCTTCACGAAGTAGGCGATCTCCTTGCCCTTACAAACTCCTTGGTTCAACTCCACAATCTTCTCGGAGGCTCCCAAGTGACACCTAGCCAATCTAGGAGACACCACTCTCCAAGAAGTAACAAATGGTGTGTAGGTAATGAACTCCTTGCTCTTGTGCTTCAAATGATAGTCTCCCCAACACTCAACTCTCTCTCATAGGATTTGGATTTGGTGGAAAGAAGATTTGAGTGGAAAGCAACTTGGGAAGGCTAGAGATCAAGATTCATATGGTAGGAATGGAATGTCTTGGTCTCAACACATGAGTAGGTGGTTCTCTCTCAAAACAAATGAGTTGGAATGGCGTGTTTGTTCTGATGGCTCTCTCACTGAATGAGAAAGAGGTGGAGGGGTATATATAGCCTCCACACAAAATCCAACCGTTAAACAGTTTTCCAATCTCGGTGGGACCGAATCATAAAACTCGGTCTGACCGAAATAGTAAACCTAGTGACCGTTAGGAATTTCGGTGGGACTGACATGCAACTCGGTAGGACCGATTCGGTTAGGGTTTGGGCATAACGTAATCTCGGTGAGACCGATTACACAAACTCGGTGAGACCGAGTTTGTTAATTAGCTAACCAGAGAGTTGGTCAGGCAAACTCGGTGGGACCGATTTGCTCTTTCGGTGGGACCGAGTGGAACTCGGTGAGACGGAAAAGTTACAAAGGGGAAACACTGAGTTTACATTGCAATCTCGGTGGGACCGATTGCATATCTCGGTGGGACCAAGAATATTACAATAGGTAACAGAGAGTTTGCAATCCCATCTCGGTGAGACCGAGATCCTTATCGGTAGAACCGAATTGCTAGGGTTTGGCAGTGGCTAATGACAAGTGAAACTCGGTGGCGCCGGATGGGAAGAATCGGTAGGACCGAGTTTGGCTTAGGGTTTAGGTCATATGTGGGTATGGGAAAGTGGTTGAGGATTTTGGAGCATATCATTAAGCACATGAAGCAAGAGGCTCATTAAGCAACACCTCATCCCTCCTTGATAGTATTGGCTTTTCCTATGGACTCAATGTGATCTTGGATCACTTAAATGTAAAAAGAAGAGTCTTGAGCCTGAAGCTTTAGCCAATCCTTTATCCTTAGCATCTAAGGAGTTCCCACAACCTTTAGTCCATGCCACTCCATTGTTGAACTTATCTGAAACATGCTAGATAGAAGTGTTAGTCCAACAAGAGATATGTTGTCATCAATTATCAAAACCACCTAGGGAGCACTTTTGCTTTCAATCTCCCCCTTTTTGGTAATTGATGGCAACATACATCGAAGCTTTAGATAAAGATATAAAGAACAGCAAGTAAAGCTTTGGAAGAACATGTAGCAAGCATAAACTCCCCCTACATGTATGCACTCATGTAAATATGAAATATAGAGGCATGTGAGAGCATAATCATGACAGAGTAGGCAATGTGTTACATGTATCTTGGCCATATGCATCAGAGTAAAAGATTATTAAGGAAAATACCTTCATGCTCATGAGTCCTTCTTGCAAACAGTATGTACATAAGCAAGAACTCCTCATGCTCATGATTTTGATGCATATACTTACCTTGTGGTCTCGAGTGGGCTTAGGATGGAACGAACCTGCAAACAAGGTTAGATAACACAGGTACGTCCACTAGCCAGAGCAAACAAAAGAAACCACAAGAATGCCAAGACTGGGATGACATGTAGAGAGTGAGTACAAGGTACCACATTGGATTCAACATGTCCCCAAGAATAAGGATATGCAATGAATTTGGCTGATTTCTTTTCCCTTAGGTGTCTTGCTCCCCCTGAATCTTACATGGGATATTGGGAGAAGATAGGAAACAGAAAATCAGAGCTGAATAGACCTTAATTCAAATGAGTTCATATGAACATGTCTTTCCCCCAAAAAGACATGTGGTATCTCTCCTCTTGAACATCAAGCATCTGGGATCCTTGAGTATTTTTCTCTCTCCCTGGAGATCTCTCTCTCCCCCTTAACAACATCTGGGATCCTTGAGACTTTCTCTCCCCCTTAATACTTTTTCTCTCTTGGTGTGATCTATCTTTCCTACAAGCTTTGATGTGATCTCTCTCCCCCTTTGACATCAATTCCCAAGAAGGTTTTCCCTGGAATCCGTCGAATGGGTTTGGTCCTTGAGATTCAGCACAAAGCAGAGGATAAAATTGTGATGCTTGTGGAGGACAAGATTCATTGAGTGGAGCTGGACCATAAGAAATGTAGAACAAGTGGCAAACTGTTTTTCTGATTGCAAAGTCGATGGCACCGAGTGGCACATTTCGGTGGTACCGAAAATATTCGGTTGGACCGAAATTTGCAAGTCAGTGAAACCGAGTTTACACAGAGAAAAACACTTGTCACCTCAGCTCACTAGTCAACTAAGATCTCACAAAGATTTGCAATGAATTAGCTGATGGATTTGCAAGAAATTTGATGCAGAAATATGCAGAACAAAACAAACAGGAAAAGGTGGAAGTTTCTAGATGAATTTTTTTTTTGTGTGTGAGAGAGAAGGAAACACATATGCAAGGGACAAATGCAATAACTCAGAAAAGAACACAAGAGAACTTCATCTAGAATTGAGCGGTGACATAGTCACCTATGTTAGAGTATATTGACTTAGGAGTCAAGTGAGGACACTTGATCATAGGTCATACTCATCGTTTAAGCTCAAAATGGGGTTACCATTTTTCGTTTAAGCATCTTGATGTGTTCACATATTGTTGAGTTGCTTTGACTCATGTCTTGGAGTAAAGCTTCTCTAAGATGGAATGACATACCTTGGGTGGTGGTGTGGTTCTTGCTCATGTAGTTGAACTTGTGTGGATGCTCAAGGTTGATGTAGTTCATCAAGAGTTGGGAGCACCACTTGGAGTTTGAGTTCATCTACCTACATGGGTTAGATCTTGCAAGGATGAGCACTTGTGTATCCAAAAATGACAATCATGAAGCTTAACATAGAATTTGTCAAAGGATATGTTTGAATGGTTTCGTGCTTCCTTGTCTTCAACCACTATTGTGTAGAGTCTTGGTGATGTAGAGATTGCTCAAGATATGAGTGAGTCGCAATCTCATGGAGTTAGATTCAACCAAGCACCTACATGGGTTAGACAACATGCAAGGTGCAAATATATCCAAGACATAAGATAGTCATCATAAGAGATACATCATGGATTAGTCATAAGCTCATGTCTTGCATGAGTCCAATGGAGTCTCTACTCCAAGTTCGAGGCATCAATGATGTTCAATTCTCCTCTCAACGTGCAAAACACTTTCTCATCACGCGGTTTAGTGAATATATCCGCTAATTGCTTATCGGTGCGAACATGCTTAAGATTGATGTCACCCTTAGCAACATGATCTTGAATGAAATGATGACGAACTTCAATATGCTTAGTTCGAGAATGTTGTACAGGATTATGACCAATTTTGATAGCACTTTCATTGTCACAAAGCAGTGGAACATGTCTCACATAAATCCCATAATCTTTAAGAGTTTGGGTCATCCAAAGTAATTGAGCGCAACATGAACCAGCGGCAATGTATTCCGCTTCGGCGGTGGATAAGGATACCAAGTTTTGTTTCTTGGAAGACCAAGACACAAGAGATCTACCAAGAAATTGACAAGTACCCGAAGTGGACTTTCTATCAACCTTGTCTCCGGCATAGTCTGAATCGGAATAGCCAACAAGATCAAAAGAAGACCTCTTAGGATACCAAATGCCAAAATTTGGTGTATGGATTAAATATCTCACTATCCTTTTCGCAGCCTTAAGATGACAATCTTTAGGAGCAGCTTGATATCGAGCACACATGCACACACTTAGCATAATATCGGGACGTGAAGCACATAGGTATAACAATGAACCAATCATAGAGCGATAAACCTTTTGATCAACAGGTTCACCATCTTTGGTCAAATCATTATGTCCACTAGTAGGCATGGGTGTAGACATACCTTTGCATTCTTGCATATTGAACTTCTTGAATAAGTCCTTGGTGTACTTTGTTTGAGAGACAAATGTACCTTCCTTAGTTTGCTTGATTTGCAATCCAAGAAAGAATTTGAGTTCACTCATCATAGACATCTCAAACTTCTCTGACATTAGCTTTCCAAACTTTTCACTAAAGAGAGGGTTAGTTGAACCAAATATGATGTCATCAACATAAATTTGGCATACAAAAAGTTCTCCATTAACCCTTTTAGTAAAAAGAGTAGAATCAATTTTACCAATTTCAAAACCACTAGTAGTAAGGAACTTGGTCAAGCATTTATACCATGCTCTAGGAGCTTGTTTAAGACCATAAAGAGCTTTGTGAAGTTTGTAAACATGATTAGGTTTCTTAGGATTGACAAAGCCGGGAGGTTGTTTGACATAAACTTCCTCCTCTATTTCCCCATTTAGAAAAGCACTTTTAATGTCCATTTGGTACAAGGTGATATTATGGTGATTAGCATAGGCAAGTAAGATGCGAATGGACTCAAGTCTAGCAACGGGGGCATATGTCTCACCATAGTCCATACCTTCGACTTGTGTGTATCCTTGAGCGACGAGACGTGCTTTGTTGTGGACCACTTGTCCATCTTCATCTTGCTTGTTGCGAAACACCCATTTGGTACCAATGATGTTGTGGTTGTTGTCGGGCTTCTCAACCAATGTACAAACTTGGTTTCTCTCAAAGTTATGTAGCTCTTCATGCATAGCGTTTATCCAATCTGGATCTTCCAATGCTTCTTCAACCTTCATTGGTTCAATGCTAGAGATGAATGAATAGTTTTCACAAAAGTTAGCTAAACGAGTTTTTGAGCGAGTGATTCTCCCGGTTTGTATATCATTGAGAATTTGCTCGACGGGATGATCTTTGGCAATTCTTGCTCGAACTCGTGAGAGATTTTTCTTGGGTCTTTGTTGAGCATCTTCTTCATCTTGTTCTTCTTCTTGGCCTTCTTCATTGTTGACGTCGTCGTTCTCTTGTCGTGGTGGAGAAGGAGGTTGTTGATGTTCATCTTGACGTACTTCCTCGTTTTCTTCATCTTGGTGTGGCCCACTTGTGGATGCTTTCGTGTCGATTCTTGCTTCACCTTGTTGTGAAGTAGAAGCTTCCACTTGGACGGATGAAGTACTCTCCTTCACCTCCGTTGGACGAATTTTGCCAATGGACAAATCTTGAATTGCTTCTGAAGGGTCTTTGTCTCCTACATCAATTGGCAATTGCTCTACTTGCAAGCCATTAGATTCATCAAACTTCACATCTACCGTCTCTTCAACCTTTCGGGTGAAATTGTTGTAGACACGGTAAGTGTGAGAGTTTGAGCCATAACCAAGTAGAAAACCTTCATGAGATTTAGGAGCAAACTTTGAACGACGATGCTTATCAAGGATGTAGCACTTTGAGCCGAATACTCGAAAGTATCCAACTTGAGGCTTGTTACTGGTGAGGAGCCCGTATGCCGTCTTGCCGAGTAGCTTGTGAAGATATAAGCGATTTGTTGCGCGACAAGCTGTCTCAACCGCTTCTGCCCAAAAGTGCTTTGGCGTCTTGTATTCATCAAGCATTGTCCTTGCCATTTCGATGAGCGTCCGGTTCTTCCTCTCAACAACTCCATTTTGTTGAGGTGTGTATGTAGCCGAGAACTCATGTGAAATCCCTTCTTTGTCAAGAAAGGTGTCCACATTTGCGTTCTTGAACTCCGTTCCGTTGTCACTCCGAACCTTCTTGATCTTCACATCAAACTGATTTTGAGCTTTCCTGGCAAAGTTTCTGAAGATCTTCTGGACCTGCGATTTGTCATTGAGGAAAAACACCCACGTAAATCTTGAAAAATCATCAACTATAACTAGACCAAAGGAATTTCCACCGAGACTCTTGTAGGCATTGGGACCAAAAAGATCCATGTGAAGCAGCTCGAGTGGTCTCCTTGTGGTCATAATGTTCTTCACAAGATGTCTTCCTCCAACCTGTTTACCTGCTTGACAAGCACTGCAAAGTCTATCCTTATCAAATATGACATCGTTAATTCCAAGGATATGATTTCCTTTAATAAGCTTGTCAAGGTTTCTCATGCCAACGTGACCTAGTCGTCTATGCCACAACCAACCTTTTGAGGATTTAGCAACAAAGCAAGTTTTAGGTTGTGCCTTTTTAGAGAAATCGACGATGTAAAGATCACCTCTACGCATACCCGTAAAGACCATTTTATGATTGTCTCGACGAAATACTTGGCAATCTACCTCAGTAAATAGGACATTCAAACCAAAATCAGCAAGTCTAGATACTGAAAGTAAGTTGTAACCAAGAGATTCAATGAGCATGACATTTTGAATGGAACTATCATGTGAGATGGCCACCTTACCAAGGCCAACCACTTTACCCTTTGAATTATCACCAAAGGTGACATATTTTCGAGGGCCGTTGTTTTCAGCAAGCTCACGGAACATCTCCTCATCTCCGGTCATATGATCAGTGCATCCACTATCAAGAACCCATTCCTTTCCTCCTGATTCATATCCCCGAAGATTTGCCATAAGACCAAAATGTCTCATTGCATTATCAAGATCGGAGTCACTATCATCATCATCATAATATTCAGGTTCGTCATGATCTTGTGACTCATCATTTCCTAGAGAGGGTAATTCATTAGATAAATGATCAAAGTGATTACTTTTATGAATTCTTATAGCTTTGAGTATGATATCATTAATGATTCCAACATCTCCTTTAGCATGATTAAGATTGGCAAGTTTAAGAAGACATTTACCAAAACTAGGATCACTAGAGTTCATCTTACTCAAGGCAATAGATTTATGGAGAATTTCATTCAAAGTTTTCAAGGAGTGATTGGGAAACCGTTCCTCAAGAAATTTCCATATAGTATAGGCGCAATTTTGAGTAGGCAAACTAGCAATCAAATCTTTGGGCAATCCTCTGATAATGAGCTCAATAGTTCTAAGATTGCGAATCATGTCAATATCTTCATCTAGGGTAGGATGCAAGGGATCAATATGGGGTGCACAAGGACTAGCAATATACTTGTTCAAATGATATTGATTGAAGATTACAAGCATCTCATTTTTCCACTCATGAAAATACTTTCCATCAAAAATGGGCACTCTATGTCTAAGACTCCCTAAAGTAGACACATCCATCTTCCTCCAATGGTGATTAAACCAAGGCAATGGAGACCAAAGCTCTGATACCACTTGTAGGATCTAGAAGTAGATGTGTCTAGAGGGGGGTGATTAGACACATAGTGCTAAAGTTGCAATTTTTAAGCTTTTTTGGTTTATGTAGGATCTAGAAGTAGATGTGTCTAGAGGGGGGTGATTAGACACTTAATGCTAAAGTTGCAATTTTTAAGCTTTTTCGGTTTAAGTGGAGTTTAGGCACAATTTCAACACACACAATACATATCAAGCAAGCATGCAAAGAGTATATGAGCAGCGGAATGTAAAGCATGCAACTTGCAAGAATGTAAAGGGAAGGGTTTGGAGAATCAAACGCAATTGGAGACACGGATGTTTTTCCCGTGGTTCGGATAGGTGGTGCTATCCTACATCCACGTTGATGGAGACTTCAACCCACAAAGGGTAACGGTTGCGCGAGTCCACACAGGGCTCCACCCAAAGGGTAATGGTTGCGCGAGTCCACACAGGGCTCCACCCACGAAGGGTCCACGAAGAAGCAACCACCCACAAAGGGTCCACGAAGAAGCAACCTTGTCTATCCCACCATGGCCATCGCCCACACAGGACTTGCCTCACTAGCGGTAGATCTTCACGAAGTAGGCGATCTCCTTGCCCTTACAAACTCTCTTGGTTCAACTCCACAATCTTCGGAGGCTCCCAAGTGACACCTAGCCAATCTAGGAGACACCACTCTCCAAGAAGTAACAAATGGTGTGTAGGTAATGAACTCCTTGCTCTTGTGCTTCAAATGATAGTCTCCCCAACACTCAACTCTCTCTCATAGGATTTGGATTTGGTGGAAAGAAGATTTGAGTGGAAAGCAACTTGGGAAGGCTAGAGATCAAGATTCATATGGTAGGAATGGAATATCTTGGTCTCAACACATGAGTAGGTGGTTCTCTCTCAGAACATATGAGTTGGAATGGTGTATGTGTTCTGATGGCTCTCTCTTCAAATGAAGAGGAGGTGGAGGGGTATATATAGCCTCCACACAAAATCCAACCGTTACACACAGTTTTCCAATCTCGGTGGGACCGAATCAACAAACTCGGTCGGACCGAAAATGTAAACCTAGTGACCGTTAGAGATTTCGGTGGGACCGACTGGATCAACTCGGTGGGACCGATGTGCTAGGGTTAGGGTAAATCCAAAACTCGGTTTGACCGATTACTCAAACTCGGTGGGACCGATTTGGGTAATAAGTGAAACTGAGATTTGGCCAAGCAAACTCGGTGGACCGATTGCATATCTCGGTGGGACCGAGAATATTGCAATGGGTAACAGAGAGTTTGCAAGCCCATCTCGGTGAGACCGAGATCCCATCGGTGAGACCGAACTGATTAGGGTTTGGCAGTGGCTTATGACAAGTGAAACTCGGTGGCGCCGGATAGGAAGAATCGGTAGGACCGAGTTTGGCTTAGGGTTTAGGTCATATGTGGATATGGGAAAGTAGTTGAGGGTTTTGGAGCATATCACTAAGCACATGAAGCAAGAGGCTCATTAAGCAACACCTCATCCCTCCTTGATAGTATTGGCTTTTCCTAGACTCAATGTGATCTTGGATCACTAAAATGTAAAATGAAGAGTCTTGAGCTTGAAGCTTTAGCCAATCCTTTGTCCTTAGCATCTTGAAGGAGTTCCCACAACCTTTAGTCCATGCCACTCCATTGTTGAACTTATCTGAAACATGCTAGATAGAAATGTTAGTCCAACAAGAGATATGTTGTCATCAATTATCAAAACCACCTAGGGAGCACTTGTGCTTTCAATCTCCCCCTTTTTGGTAATTGATGGCAACATACATCAAAGCTTTAGATAAAGATATAAAGAACAGCAAGTAAAGCTTTGGAAGGACATGTAACAAGCATAGGCTCCCCCTACATGTATGCACTCATGTAAATATGAAATATAGAGGCATGTGAGAGCATAACCATGACAGAGTAGGCAATGTGTTACATGTATCTTGGCCATATGCATCAGAGCAAAAGATTATCAAGGAAAATACCTTCATGCTCATGAGTCCTTCTTGCAAACAGTATGTACATAAGCAAGAACTCCTCATACTCATGATTTTGATGCATATACTTACCTTGTGGTCTTGAGTTGGCTTAGGATGGAATGAACCTGCACAAACAAGGTTAGATAACACAGGTACGTCCACTAGCCAGAGCAAACAAAAGAAACCACAAGAATACCAAGACTGGGATGACATGTAGAGAGTGAGTACAAGGTACCACATTGAATTCAACATGTCCCCAAGAATAAAGATATGCAATGAATTTGACTGATTTCTTTCCCTTAGGTGTCTTGCTCCCCCTGAATCTTACATGGGATATTGGGAGAAGATAGGAAACAGAAAATCAGAGCTGAAAGATATGAATAGAACTTAATTCAAATGAGTTCATATGAACATGTCTTTCCCCCAAAAAGACATGTGGCATCTCTCCTCTTGAACATCAAGCATCTGGGATCCTTGAGTATTCTCTCCCCCTTGGAGATTTCTTTCTCCCCCTTAATATATGGGATCCTTGAGTATTCTCTCCCCCTTAGTACTTTCTCTCCTTTGTAGGTGATAAGCTTTTGATGTGATCTCTCTCTCTGATGATAATTTGATGTGATCTCTCTCTCCCTGATGATAAGCTTTGATGTGATCTCTCTCTCCCCCTTTGACATCAATTTCCAAGAAGGTTTTTCCTGGAATCCGTCGAATAGGTTTGGTCCTTGAGATTCAGTACAAAGCAGGGAATAAAACTGTGATGCTTGTAGAGGACAAGATTCATTGAGTGGAGCTGGATCAGAAGAAATATAGAATATGTGGCAAACTGTTTTTCCTGTTGCGAAATCGGTGGCACCGAGTGGCATGTTTCGGTAGTACCGAAGGGATTCGGTTGGACCGAAAATGGCAATTCGGTGAAACCGAGTTCATCACAGAGAAAAACACTTGTCACCTCAGCTCACTAGTCAAGTAAGATCTCACAAAGATTTGCAATGAATTAGCTGAAAGATTTGCAAGGAATTTGATGCAGAAATATGCAGAACAAAAATCAAAAAGAAAAGAGTGAAAGTTTCTAGATGAAGTTTTTTTTTGAAAAAGAAGGAAACAAATATGCAAGGGACAAATGCAATAACTCAGAAAAGAACACAAGAGAACTTCATCTAGAATTGGGCGGTGACATAGTCACCTATGTTAGAGTATATTGACTTAGGAGTCAAGTGAGGACACTTGATCGTAGGTCATACTCATCGTTTTAAGCTCAAAATGGGGTTACCATTTTTCGTTTAAGCATCTTGATGTATTCTCATCTTGTTAAGTTGCTTTGACTCATGTCTTGGAGTAAAGCTTCTCTAAGATGGAATAACATACCTTGGGTGGTGGTGTGGTTCTTGCTCATGTAGTTGAACTTGTGTGGGTGCTCAAGGTTGATGTAGCTCATCAAGAGTTGGGAGCACCACTTGGAGTTTGAGTTCATCTACCTACATGGGTTAGTTCTTGCAAGGAAGAGCACTTGTGTATCCAAAAATGACAATCATGAAGCTTAACATAGAATTTGTCAAAGGATATGTTTGAATGGTTTTGTGCTTCCTTGTCTTCAACCACTATTGTGTAGAGTCTTGGTCTTGTAGAGATTGCTCAAGATGTGAGTGAGTCGCAATCTCATGGAATTAGATTCAACCAAGCACCTACATGGGTTAGACAACATGCAAGGTGCAAATATATCCAAGACATAAGATAGTTATCATAAGAGATATATCATGGATTAGTCATAAGCTCATGTCTTGCATGTATCCAATGGAGTTTCTACTCCAAGTTCGAAGCATCAATGATGTTCAATTCTCCTCTCAACCTGCAAAACACTTTCTCATCAAGTGGTTTAGTGAATATATCCGCTAATTGCTTATGGTGCGAACATGCTTAAGATTGATGTCACCCTTAGCAACATGATCTCGAATGAAATGATGACGAACTTCAATATGCTTAGTTCGAGAATGTTGTACAGGATTATGACCAATTTTGATAGCACTTTCATTGTCACAAAGCAGTGGAACATGTTTCACATAAATCCCATAATCTTTAAGAGTTTGGGTCATCCAAAGTAATTGAGCACAACATGAACCAGCGGCAATGTATTCCGCTTCGGCGGTGGATAAGGATACCGAGTTTTGTTTCTTGGAAGACCAAGACACAAGAGATCTACCAAGAAATTGACAAGTACCCGAAGTGGACTTTCTATCAACCTTGTCTCCGGCATAATCCGAGTCGGAATAGCCAACAAGATCAAAAGAAGACCTCTTAGGATACCAAATGCCAAAATTTGGTGTATGGATTAAATATCTCACTATCCTTTTCACAGCCTTAAGATGACAATCTTTAGGAGCAGCTTGATATCGTGCACACATGCACACACTTAGCATAATATCGGGACGTGAAGCACATAGGTATAACAATGAACCAATCATAGAGCGATAAACCTTTTGATCAACCGGTTCACCATCTTTGGTTAAATCATTATGTCCACTAGTAGGCATGGGTGTAGACATACCTTTGCATTCTTGCATATTGAACTTCTTGAATAAGTCCTTGGTGTACTTTGTTTGAGAGACAAATGTACCTTCCTTAGTTTGCTTGATTTGCAACCCGAGAAAGAATTTGAGTTCACTCATCATAGACATCTCAAACTTCTCTGACATTAGCTTTCCAAACTTTTCACTAAAGAGAGGGTTAGTTGAACCAAATATGATATCATCAACATAAATTTGGCATACAAATAGTTCTCCATTAACCCTTTTAGTAAAAAGAGTAGAATCAATTTTACCAATTTCAAAACCACTTGTAGTAAGGAACTTGGTCAAGCATTTATACCATGCTCTAGGAGCTTGTTTAAGACCATAAAGAGCTTTGTGAAGTTTGTAAACATGATTTGGTTTCTTAGGATTGATAAAGCCGGGAGGTTGTTTGACATAAACTTCCTCCTCTATTTCACCATTTAGAAAAGCACTTTTAATGTCCATTTGGTACAAGGTGATATTATGGTGATTAGCATAGGCAAGTAAGATGCGAATGGACTCAAGTCTAGCAACGGGAGCATACGTCTCACCATAGTCCATACCTTCGACTTGTGTGTACCCTTGGGCGACGAGACGTGCTTTGTTGCGAACCACTTGTCCATCTTCATCTTGCTTGTTGCGAAACACCCATTTGGTACCAATGATGTTGTGGTTGTTGTCGGGCTTCTCGACCAATGTCCAAACTTGGTTTCTCTCAAAATTATGTAGCTCTTCATGCATAGCGTTTATCCAATCCGGATCTTCCAATGCTTCTTCAACCTTCATAGGTTCAATGCTAGAGATGAATGAATAGTTTTCACAAAAGTTAGCTAAACGAGTTTTTGAGCGAGTGATTCTCCCGGTTTGTATATCATTGAGGATTTGCTCGACGGGATGATCTTTGGCAATTCTTGCTCGAACTCGTGAGAGCTTTTGCTTGGGTCTTCGTTGAACATCTTCTTCATCTTGTTCTTCTTCTTGGCCTTCTTCATTGTTGACGTCGTCGTTCTCTTGTCGTGGTGGAGAAGGAGGTTGTTGATGTTCATCTTGACGTACTTCCTCGTTTTCTTCATCTTGGTGTGTCCCACTTGTGGATGCTTCCGTGTCGATTCTTGGTTCACCTTGTCGTGAAGTAGAAGCTTCCACTTGGACGGATGAAGTACTCTCCTTCACCTCCGTTGGACGAATTTTGCCAATGGACAAGTCTTGAATTGCTTCTGAAGGGTCTTTGTCTCCTACATCAATTGGCAATTGCTCTACTTGCGAGCCATTAGATTCATCAAACTTCACATCTACCGTCTCTTCAACCTTTCGGGTGAAATTGTTGTAGACACGGTAAGTGTGAGAGTTTGAGCCATAACCAAGTAGAAAACCTTCATGAGATTTAGGAGCAAACTTTGAACGACGATGCTTATCAAGAATGTAGCACTTTGAGCCGAATACTCGAAAGTATCCAACTTGGGGTTTGTTACCGGTGAGGAAGCTCGTATGCCGTCTTGCCGAGTAGCTTGTGAAGATATAAGCGATTTGTTGCGTGACAAGCTGTCTCAACCGCTTCTGCCCAAAAGTGCTTTGGCGTCTTGTATTCATCAAGCATCGTTCTTGCCATTTCGATGAGCGTCCGGTTCTTCCTCTCAACAACTCCATTTTGTTGAGGTGTGTACGTAGCCGAGAACTCGTGTGAAATCCCTTCTTCGTCAAGAAAGGTGTCCACATTTGCGTTCTTGAACTCCGTTCCGTTGTCACTCCGAACCTTCTTGATCTTCACATCAAACTGATTTTGGGCCTTCCTAGCGAAGTTTCTGAAGATCTTCTGGACCTGCGACTTGTCATTAAGAAAGAACACCCACGTAAATCTTGAAAAATCATCAACTATAACTAGACCAAAAGAATTTCCACCGAGACTCTTGTAGGCGTTGGGACCAAAAAGATCCATGTGAAGTAGCTCGAGTGGCCTCCTTGTGGTCATGATGTTCTTCACGGGATGTCTTCCTCCAACCTGTTTACCTGCTTGACAAGCACTGCAAAGTCTATCCTTATCAAATATGACATCGTTGACTCCAAGGATATGATTTCCTTTAATAAGCTTGTCAAGGTTTCTCATGCCAACGTGACCTAGTCGTCTATGCCACAACCAACCTTTTGAGGATTTAGCAACAAAGCAAGTTTTAGGTTGTGCCTTTTTAGAGAAATCGACAATGTAAAGATCACCTCTACGCATACCGTAAAGACCATTTTATGATTGTCTCGACGAAATACTTGGCAATCTACCTCAGTAAATAGGACATTCAAACCGAAATCAGCAAGTCTAGATACTGAAAGTAAGTTGTAGCCAAGAGATTCAACGAGCATGACATTTTGAATGGAACTATCATGTGAGATGGCCACCTTACCAAGGCCAACCACTTTACCCTTTGAATTATCACCAAAGGTGACATATTTTCGAGGGCCGTCATTTTCAGCAAGCTCACGAAACATCTCTTCATCTCCGGTCATATGATCAGTACATCCACTATCAAGAACCCATTCCTTTCCTCCTGATTCATATCCCCGAAGATTTGCCATAAGACCAAAATGTCTCATTGCATCATCAAGATCGAAGTCACTATCATCATCATCATCATAATATTCATGTTCATCATGATCTTGTGACTCATCATTTCCTAGAGAGGGTAATTCATTAGATAAATGATCATCAAAGTGGTCACTTTTATGAATTCTTATAGCTTTGAATATGATATCATTAATGATTCCAACATCTCCTTTAGCATGCTTAAGATTGGTAAGTTCAAATAGACATTTACCAAAACTAGGATCACTAGAGTTCATCTTACTCAAGGCAATAGATTTATGGAGAATTTCATCCAAAGTTTTCAAGGAATGATCGGGAAATCGTTCCTCAAGAAATTTCCATATAGTATAGGCACAATTGAGTAGGCAAACTAGCAATCAATTTTTGGGCAATCCTCTAATGATGAGCTCAATAGTTCTAAGATTGCGAATCATGTCAATATCTTCATCTAGGGTAGGATGAAAAGGATCAATATGAAGTGCACAAGGGCTAGCAATATACTTGTTCAAACAATATTGATTGAAGATTACAAGCATCTCATTTTTCCACTCATGAAAATACTTTCCATCAAGAATAGGCACTCTATGTCTAAGACTCCCTAGAGTAGACACATCCATCTTCCTCCAATGGTGATTAAACCAAGGCAATGGAGACCAATGCTCTGATACCACTTGTAGGATCTAGAAGTACATGTGTCTAGAGGGGGGGATTAGACACTTGATGCTAAAGTTGCAATTTTTAAGCTTTTTCGGTTTAAGTGGAGTTTAGGCACAATTTCAACACACACAATACATATCAAGCAAGCATGCAAAGAGTATATGAGCAGCGGAATGTAAAGCATGCAACTTGCAAGAATGTAAAGGGAAGGGTTTGGAGAATCAAACGCAATTGGAGACACGGATGTTTTTCCCGTGGTTCGGATAGGTGGTGCTATCCTACATCCACGTTGATGGAGACTTCAACCCACGAAGGGTAACGGTTGCGCGAGTCCACGGAGGGCTCCACCCACGAAGGGTAATGGTTGCGCGAGTCCACGGACAGGGCTCCACCCACGAAGGGTCCACGAAGAAGCAACCACCCACAAAGGGTCCACGAAGAAGCAACCTTGTCTATCCCACCATGGCCATCGCCCATGAAGGACTTGCCTCACTAGCGGTAGATCTTCATGAAGTAGGCGATCTCCTTGCCCTTACAAACTCCTTGGTTCAACTCCACAATCTTGTCGGAGGCTCCCAAGTGACACCTAGCCAATCTAGGAGACACCACTCTCCAAGAAGTAACAAATGGTGTGTAGGTAATGAACTCCTTGCTCTTGTGCTTCAAATGATAGTCTCCCCAACACTCAACTCTCTCTCATAGGATTTGGATTTGGTGGAAAGAAGATTTGAGTGGAAAGCAACTTGGAAGGCTAGAGATCTCCCCAACACTCAACTCTCTCTCATAGGATTTGGATTTGGTGGAAAGAAGATTTGAGTGGAAAGCAACTTGGGAAGGCTAGAGATCAAGATTCATATGGTAGGAATGGAATGTCTTGGTCTCAACACATGAGTAGGTGGTTCTCTCTCAAAACAAATGAGTTGGAATGGCGTGTTTGTTCTGATGGCTCTCTCACTGAATGAGAAAGAGGTGGAGGGGTATATATAGCCTCCACACAAAATCCAACCATTAAACAGTTTTCCAATCTCGGTGGGACCGAATCATAAAACTCGGTCTGACCGAAATAGTAAACCTAGTGACCGTTAGGAATTTCGGTGGGACTGACATGCAACTCGGTAGGACCGATTCGGTTAGGGTTTGGGCATAACGTAATCTCGGTGAGACCGATTACACAAACTCGGTGAGACCGAGTTTGTTAATTAGCTAACCAGAGAGTTGGTCAGGCAAACTCGGTGGGACCGATTTGCTCTTTCGGTGGGACCGAGTGGAACTCGGTGAGACGGAAAAGTTACAAAGGGGAAACACTGAGTTTACATTGCAATCTCGGTGGGACCGATTGCATATCTCGATGGGACCGAGAATATTACAATAGGTAACAGAGAGTTTGCAATCCCATCTCGGTGAGACCGAGATCCTTATCGGTAGAACCGAATTGCTAGGGTTTGGCAGTGGCTAATGACAAGTGAAACTCGGTGGCGCCGGATGGGGAGAATCGGTAGGATCGAATTTGGCTTAGGGTTTAGGTCATATGTGGGTATGGGAAAGTGGTTGAGGATTTTGGAGCATATCATTAAGCACATGAAGCAAGAGGCTCATTAAGCAACACCTCATCCCTCCTTGATAGTATTGGCTTTTCCTATGGACTCAATGTGATCTTGGATCACTTAAATGTAAAAAGAAGAGTCTTGAGCCTGAAGCTTTAGCCAATCCTTTGTCCTTAGCATCTAAGGAGTTCCCACAACCTTTATTCCATGCCACTCCATTGTTGAACTTATCTGAAACATGCTAGATAGAAGTGTTAGTCCAACAAGAGATATGTTGTCATCAATTATCAAAACCACCTAGGGAGCACTTGTGCTTTCACGCCGCCCTCCTCAAGGTTGAGCTACGTCCCTCGGGTACAACTCCCTTTACAGCCGGCTTGCACCACTGCTCCAGCTGCCCACATCACTCCCTGTGGATATTTCTCTACTTCTTTGCCCCGCACATACCTCTACTGGCTTCTACATACAGTATTTGTGATGAGTTTATGTCTCATCAACTAGTCCCAGTAATCTTATTCTAATCACGCTTGTTCAATTTCTTTGCCACAGGGATGCTCATCTCGATTTTGGTGAAACTGCATAAAATGATCCGATGGTCAAAAGGTTGCAAACTTCATTTATTAGGAAGCTCGAACGTTGCCAGCAAATTGAAGCCTGGTCAGGTTTCACGGTTCAAGGGCTAGGGACTGCATGGATCATTTTTTCTTTAGCTGCCTCTGTTCCAAAATAAGTGTCAACTTTAGTAGTAGTACAACTTTGTACTAAAGTTTGCACAAAGTTGAGAAACTTATTTTGGAACGGAGGGAGTAAATATTTTCTATGATCTTTCAATCATTGAGATGCAATAGCATGCATGCTAGTCTCCTTTGTATTTGATGAAATGTTGCAACGGGCAACCTTGGACGCAAGATACATGTAACAGAAGCTGGAAGCTTCATAGCATTGTACAAATTTATCTCGCTGATAAATTACAGTACGTACTATACTAGTACTTCCTCCGTTCCTAAATATAAGTCTTTGTAGAGATTTCACCATGAACCACATGCGGATGTATATAGATGCATTTTAAGTGTACATTCATTCATTTTGTTCCGTATGTAGTGGAATCTCTACAAAGACTTATATCTACTAGTAATAGCTAGCCCCCACTACTAGGAATTCTCTATCCTCTCCTTGAGCCATGTCATCAAAATTGATGTAGCCGTTAGATGAAGTAAATCAGTCCATAATAGCCGTCTGATCTTGACGTTGAGAGGCTCCGCACTAAGCCACATGCAATCATGCAGAAATACCGTGCCACATGCATGTGAGTGGGTTTTAAATCACATCAACATGTCTGCATGCAAGCATGCACAGGTAGCATGCATGTAAGTGAGCTTTTAAGTCCCATTAACATGTCAAAAAGAAAAATATAATCCCATTATGCAGTAGGAGTTCAGGAGTTGGCTGATCTTTTTTCCTTATGTGGGATGATCTAAATGATGATGGGAGTTAATTAGTTTGGCTACCACATTTGTCATGCGGTTATAGAGTTTTTTTGTTCTATGAAATCGATAATTTTGCGCAGAGAGATCTACCGTTGTTCCAGGCCAACGCGCGGAGACTCATCTAGTTATATTTTGGAACGGAGGGAGTACTATGTAAAGAGTTAGGTGTCGCATGGTGATAGTAGTGTGAGGTGGGCCATGTAATCACTGAGCCTGCGTGTTTTCACTGCTCTTGCACGCCTCCACTGTAAGAATGGAGAAAATTGTAATCTAGTAGTAGTAGTATACCTCCTTTCTCCAAAAGCGTGGGACATCCAGCAGTCCCACCACCTCAGTAATAAAGACCAATGAGCCGTCAAATCACATAGACCCAGCAGTAAGTTGGACGGACAAAGCAACCAGCACTCTTTTGCGAGTGAGAGGTCGCGTCCGCTCTGCCCGGGCATGAATGCGGCACCGATTCTTTGGAGCGGCGCTGACCGTTTCGGGCAGGAAGCGCGCGCGGGCGATCGAGGGGCTTTGGGTGGGCCAGGCTGGTCAGGAGCGGGCGTGGCAGCTGTCCGCATGTCCCTACCAGACACGCCCGGAAACGAGAGGATGCACCGACTCTCGTGGCTAAAATCGTACACTACACAACATCTCTCTATAGGAGTAGGTCGAACCATCACTCTCTCTAACACACACATGGTGTTAAACACACACACATGCACGCACGCACGCACACGCACGCACCTTGGTCCCGTTGCATCTTCTAACGTGACTTATTACACCTAGACGGAGGGAGTAGTAAGTATACAATATACGATGGCACACTAACTTAAGTCGAATACAAGTGGCCAAAATTTGTGTGCATGTTATAATAAGGATTCACTTAAAATAGTATGTGAGCGAACAGAGGGATCAATTGGACAGTGTTCCCGAGCAGTAGCGAGATGTGTGAGGTAAGATACACCGCTGGCGCTTTTAATTTTTCTTATTAATTTGTTTGTTTCACCCTCTGACTGGTGGGACCCAACGTACTATGTGGAGAGAGGTAAGGTGACTAAGGCTGCATTATTTTTGCACCACTGTGGATAGTCTTACCACCAAAGCCACATTACACGATTATGATTGAAATCCCAATGACTCCCACACACACAAAAAAACACGGCATGCTTGTCACACGAATGCAGGAATGTATAAAAGGTTATTTCCCTCTCGTTGAATATAACGGGAGGGTTGTGTAGCTGGTTAGCCTGTTCGCTCACTCTCTCGCCCTCTCCCGCTGGAGCCTCAGCGCTTGTAGTTGCCCTCTTCACACTCTCTCGCCCTCTCCAGATCTAAACAAGACTTCATTGGCCTCTCTCTCCCCTCACTGCTGCTCAAAGAGCCGGCAGGATCCGTCCGCCGGGAAGGGAAGGAGGCTTAACGTTGTCGCCGTCGGCGAGGGACTACCGGCGCAGTTGTTCACTTTCCACCCAGCGACAGCGCGGGAGGGCCTCCGACCCCTTCTTCTTCACCGTCGTCCCGTCGCCCACCGAACCACGCCCCAAGAACCTTAAGGTATAATTTACTTACTCCACATGCATTGCTCTAGCTGCATGTATACCATGAATCTAGGACGTGGTTCAAAGAGGAAAGGAGTGGGGGAAAGTAGTGGGAAAAGTTGTATATAGCATGAATCTAGGACGTGGTTCAAAGAGGAAATGAAGGGGGAAAGTTGTATAGCATTAATCTAGGACGTGGTTCAAAGAGGAAAGGAATGGGGGAAAGTAGTGGGGAAAGTTGTATCGCATAAATCTAGGACGTGGTTCAAAGAGGAAAGGAAGGGGCGAAAGTACTAGTTCAAAAAGGAAAGGAAGGGACAAGGCTGTAGAGTTTGAGCAGGACTAGATTTGCTGCGCTCACATAGGGAAAGGCGTCTAAAGATAACAAAACTAGGACCAACACAAATATGCTCCTTGGTTGCTTGTTCTTTGTTGCAACAGACTGTGCATGACCACAGTACATCGGTAGATGCACATGGTGCTGGTGCATCCACTGTCCTGTGCAACTCATTAGCTGTTGTTAATCTAAGGCCCTGTTTGGTTAAAAACTCCCTAGTCCCTACCTGCTGTGTTCCAGGGACTAAACATGGACTAGAGGTTATTAAATGACATGCTAAAAGACCATGTTACCCCTAGTAATGAACTAATAGAGACAAGGTGCGATGCATGGCAGGGGCAACTGTTGGAAAAAGTCCCAAAAAGACTCCCTCAGGGTCTTCTTTCTTTAGTCCCAAATGCCCACTTTTAGTCCCTAAAAGTCCCTCCTCTTTGGTTTAGATGGGGCTGACACGGAGATTTTTTAGTCCCTATACCAAAATGTCCCTGTAAACAAACACCCTCTAATAATGCCGCTCGAAAATTGATGCAATGCCACAGTTAAAAGCAAATTACATGTTTAACGAATTTTCTTGTTAATATAATCTCTATGTTAATATTAATCAATGCCACCGTCTGAGAAATGCTACTGTCTTGCTTTCTTTCCCATTTAGATAAGGTAGATGCTTCTTTTTGTTGGCTTCTGTGTCATCCACCGTTATTGAACACTAATTGTTTCCTTTGCACCTCTGTGTAAATAGGGTTATCTGCTTCACCTCGTTGCCATTGTGACCTTTTGTTGCACTGCACAAAACACTTTTGTTTTAAGAGTGTTTTTTGCAGTTCAACCAAAATGTCACACCGACAACGTTGCTTGATTGCTTGATCTTAGTGGAACTGCACAAGAGGAGATCTTACTTCCTATCCGTTAAGGAGAATTTGGTACAGATCTTCTTCTTGTGAGTTGTTTGAATTCCGCATCAGGAGAGGTGAGTACTAGCCTTCTTTCACATGATTCTGCAGTGTGCATTCATATGTTGTGCTACTGTATGATAATGTTGCTTGATTTTAGTGAACTGCACAAATGGAGACAAGACTTCCAATCTATATGTGCACCTTAATATCCCATTGAGGTAAGATAAGGATATTTCACAACTGCTGGCCTGTATTTTGCCACTTTCATCAGAAAATTAAGTTTAGTACTATACTTGTGCTCCCTAATTGACATGCCAAATCTTACATTGAAGGCGAAGCTTGTTTGTTATTGAACCAAGTGATGAAGGGGAAGAACAAGGGGAAGAAAAACAAAAATCAACTCCTGGTGCTGTCATGAAAAAGTTGTATTGTCCTTGAGAAGTGCTTCATCTGTGCTGTTTTAAATATTTCGTTTCCTTTTTTTCGAGCGAACAGTGATGCTAGCATTTAGTAGTCCTCTTGTCTTTGCACAACAGGATCATCTTCCTCTGAAGAAGAATATGGAGTACGTGAAGTGACTAGTTTCGATTATGCCAGGATGAAGAAGCCCTGTCTATCTTATCATCAGAAGGAGCAGTTGAAGGATGGTTACATTACTCCCCACAAGACCAAACTAACTTCAGCTCAGAAGGACTAGCAAAATCTCCATTTTTTGCTGTGATGTGCGAGTACAATGTTGTTCTAGGATTCTTTCTAGTGAGTTCCATTTTTCTAAAAGTGTGCTCTACATGGACCATGTATGTGCCTGTTGAAACTGTCAATTCATAGTACAGTTTGCTCTATACTAATCACTTTTTTGTATTTGTGCAAACATGGGTGCTCAGCTTGATTTCAATGGGAACTGCACAAAATGTTCATGAATACATCGAATCATTCATTTCCACCACAAGAAAGGAGGTGCCGATAAGTTCAAGGCGTTGCAACATATAAGGGCGAAATCATACAAGCTACGCGGGAATTTGGTTGATTTTGGTGGAACTGCACAAAAAGAACAGCTGGTTTATTTAGCACGAGGTGCCATGTCAATGTCTGAACTGATGGCAAACCCTGCCCATTCCACAATTGTAGGCATTTGATATTTTGGAATGGGACAACCTTGTCAAATTTTGCTCATTGATTTTAGCAAGACATGCGTTTGATATTTTCGAATGGGATGCCCTTGCTGTCAGCATCGTCGACCAATTTTTTCTTTATTCTTTAGTTGTGAAGTAAATCTTGCCTCTGACATGTGAGTCGCTGAGATGCATAATCATTGATTGTTTTGAATGTTCTCTATGAATTGCAAGGCCTGTGTGTTTGATTGCAATGTACAGAAACGCCAAAAACCTGCTCAAACTCTTTGTACAACTTCTGTTCCTTTTTACTTCGCACATTGTGAAAGTGCATACTTTTTTGTATAAGATTGGTCAAAGTAGAGATACTTTGACTGCAGACAAAACTTGTATGCAGACTAGAAAGGACCGGAGGGAGTACATGTGAAACTACTGCAAACGAGGTGATCACCCTCGGAATAATGCTAGTACATATTGTTTTGCATGTTCATCCAATGCCAGTGATACAGGAATTCGAACTAATCAAAATAAATTCGTTCATACACGGTTGGATTTCATATAAACATGCCAGATTTCATTACATTTCATACATTCTTCAACTAAAAAGGGGGTGCGCTGGAGGTATAATTAATTAACCGAAGCTACCCACATGTGTCCCGCTGAGCCGAACAGAAGCTTCAGTGACTTAACTGTAGGTGCAGTTGCGTAACTGACATGTGGCCTGTTAGAAGCAGCATTATTCTCCAGCAGAACTCCCTAACTCCACGTCGCCGCCAAGAAGCTAACCGGCCGTGAATGGTCAACCCGCCTAGCTTGGCTTCAACAGGAGGGTAGCAGCAGTGGCCTTACTTGGACCCGAGCGGCGGCGACCTACCGTGTTCTACTCTTCCTTGTTTTCTATGTGGCGCGGCCTCGTTGGCAGCGGGGTGGGGCCTCGGCAGAGCCGGCGATGTCCTCTGTCTTGTTGCCGGCGGGCGGCGCCTCAGCGGAGCGGTGGACATCCACCCCCGCGTTACCGGCAGGGTGGGGCCTCGGCTGAGCCGGCGATGTCCTCTGCCTCGTTGTTGGCGGGGCGGGGCCTCGGCGGAGTCGGCGGTGTCCTCTGCCTTGTTGTTGGCACCGCGGGGCCTCGGCGGAGCAGGGCCTCATCGATGCCAGTGGAGCGGGGACTCGTCGGAGCCAGCATTGTCCTCTGCCTCGTCCTCAGTCTCGCCAAACAGCCCCTCACCTGCTTCATCGCCCTCTTTGCTAGCCTCTTTGTAGGCAGCCGCAGCCTCCGCCACCCGCATGCGCTCCTGCCAGCGCTCGAGGCGGCCCTTGCGGGCGAAGCGGTACGAGTCGAGCAGCGCCTCCTGCTCCGCCCGCTCTGCGACGATCTGCTCCTCCGCCTGCAGATGCTCCTGGAGGAGATGGTGGTTGTAGGCGGGGTCGGCCTGCGCCTCCCGGAACTGCTCCTGACGCATCTGCCTCACACTATCCATATATTGGGCATGGGCCTCGCCGATGGTCATGGTGCAATGCACCGGCGAGGATGGCGCGGAGGAGGGGGTTGGCGCCGGATCATCGACTACCATGTTCTCCATTAGGACGTCGTCGTCCTCCGGCTGCCTGCCGGCCAGCCGGTCGGCAGCAGTGGCTGCCATCTCCTTGTGGTCCGTCGTCCGCCCGTCCCGAAGAGCGCTGGAGCGCGAGGAAGCCATGGTGGGCAGTAGTGGTGTGGACAGGAGAAAGGGAACGGATACGGATGACTGTGGCTATGATTGGCGCAGCAGTTTATATAGCAATGGTGGGTGGGCGGAGGGACAGACGTGTGGCGTCGGAGTAGCCGCCTCGGCAACCGCGTATCATTAATGTGGGCGGCAGATGGACGGACGGACGACACTTGTGTCGTTTGAAGGCGGAGCAATCGCCTGCACCGGGAAGCAGGGCGGGCGGCGCTGACTGTTTTGGGCGGAAAGCGCGCGCGAGCGAGGAGATGACTTTACTCGGAGAGGATGACAATGGGGACCCACCAGGTCCATAGCCTGATGTATGAAAGTGCCTCCTTATTATATATATGTATAAAACTATACTCCCTCCGTCTAGGTGAATAAGTCGTATTAGAAGGTGCATCACGACCTAGGTGCAAGCAGATTGGTGGAAAAGAAGAATATTTCTCTCTTCTAAACACAACATTTAATCACAGCAGTTAAGAGGATGCCTTATTAGCTACCACGCAGGCCATCGTAATTCATAGCATGCAAAGCGCTTTTATTTCTTGCCTAATAACTGCATGGATGTGCTGCATGCATTGGTCCTTGCCCGAGCAAAAAAAAGGGAGGAAAGGGGTTTCCACGGGAGACAACGAGGCAGAGGTGGAAGCGCTCGCTGGAGTTATTTATTTTGCTTCCCCCTGGTTTCCTGACATCACGGTCCCACACCATTGTCAACCTATGTAGTACTAGTCAATAAACGAGAGAATTGCACAAGAAGCAGCCGACAGCTGGGACCAAGCAGCTTGAGCAGTATTTGTGTTTTTGAGGTGTGAGCACTGCAGAGTTTTTTGATGTTTAGCCCAGATATTAATTTTTCTCCTCTAAACAACAACGAAAACATCGCTGCAGGTATTAACTAGGCGGGCTGTGGCCCGTCTAGCCCAGGCCAGATATCCAGCCCAGATATTAAAAAATTTCAAGCTGAAAAAGGCTAGCCCAACTATAATTTTTTTAGGAATACCCAGGCAAGGTCAAGTTGTTATTCTCCGCCCCGCTGGGCTGCAAATCTTTCCTAGGAGGGATGCATTAGGCTTAACAAGAAAATGGGCTTTAAGAAATAATAAATGGGATGTAATTATAAAAATTGGGCAGTAACTATAAAAAATGCACCAAACACGTGATTACTTTATAAAATATTATTTTTGGATATTGAAAATTTTAATTTCATTAATTGTTGCGAGCGCAATGTTTCATTGGATTTTTACGTAATATAAATTTATATTGAAATTGTATTTAATCTGACTAGAAATTTCAGGATAAAAATATTTCAGATCCCATCAAAATGTGGTGAAAGCACAAGTGCTCCCTAGGTGGTTTTGATAATTGATGACAACATATCTCTTGTTGGACTAACGTTTCTATCTAGCATGTTTCAGATAAGTTCAACAATGGAGTGGCATGGACTAAAGGTTGTGGGAACTCCTTCAAGATGCTAAGGACAAAGGATTGGCTAAAGCTTCAAGCTCAAGACTCCTCATTTTACATTTTAGTGATCCAAGATCACATTGAGTCTTTAGGAAAAGCCAATACTATCAAGGAGGGATGAGGTGTTGCTTAATGAGCCTCTTGCTTCATGTGCTTAGTGATATGCTCCAAAACCCTCAACTACTTTCCCATATCCACATATGACCTAAACCCTAAGCCAAACTCGGTCCTACCGATTCTTCCTATCCGGCGCCACCGAGTTTCACTTGTCATAAGCCACTGCCAAACCCTAATCAGTTCGGTCTCACCGATGGGATCTCGGTCTTACCGAGATGGGCTTGCAAACTCTCTGTTACCCATTGCAATATTCTCGGTCCCACCGAGATATGCAATCGGTCCCACCGAGTTTGCTTGGCCAAATCTCAGTTTCACTTATTACCCAAATCGGTCCCACCGAGTTTGAGTAATCGGTCAAACTGAGTTTTGGATTTACCCTAACCCTAGCACATCGGTCCCACCTAGTTGATCCAGTCGGTCCCACCGAAATCTCTAACGGTCACTAGGTTTACATTTTCGGTCCGACCGAGTTTGTTGATTCGGTCCCACCGAGATTGGAAAACTGTGTAACAGTTGGATTTTGTGTGGAGGCTATATATACCCCTCCACCTCCTCTTCATTTGATAAGAGAGCCATCAGAACACATACACCATTCCAACTCATATGTTCTGAGAGAGAACCAGCTACTCATGTGTTGAGACCAAGACATTCCACTCCTACCATATGAATCTTGATCTCTAGCCTTCCCAAGTTGCTTTCCACTCAAATCTTCTTTCCACCAAATCCAAATCCTATGAGAGAGAGTTGAGTGTTGGGGAGACTATCATTTGAAGCACAAGAGCAAGGAGTTCATTACCTACACACCATTTGTTACTTCTTGGAGAGTGGTGTCTCCTAGATTGGCTAGGTGTCACTTGGGAGCCTCCGACAAGATTGTGGAGTTGAACCAAGGAGTTTGTAAGGGCAAGGAGATCGCCTACTTCGTGAAGATCTACCGCTAGTGAGGCAAGTCCTGTGTCGGCGATGACCATGGTGGGATAGACAAGGTTGCTTCTTCGTGGACCCTTTTGTGGGTGGTTGCTTCTTCGTGGACCCTTCGTGGGTGGAGCCCTGTGTGGACTCGCGCAACCATTACCCTTCATGGGTGGAGCCCTCCGTGGACTCGCGCAACCGTTACCCTTTGTGGGTTGAAGTCTCCATCAACGTGGATGTAGGATAGCACCACCTATCTGAACCACGGGAAAAACATCCGTGTCTCCAATTGCGTTTGATTTCTCCAAACCCTTCCCTTTACATTCTTGCAAGTTGCATGCTTTACATTCCGCTGCTTATATACTCTTTGCATGCTTGCTTGATATGTATTGTGTGTGTTGAAATTGTGCCTAAACTCCACTTAAACCGAAAAAGCTTAAAAATTGCAACTTTAACATTAAGTGTCTAATCACCCCCCTCTAGACACATCTACTTTTAGATCCTACAAGTGGTATCAGAGCATTGGTCTCCATTGCCTTGGTTTAATCACCATTGGAGGAAGATGGATGTGTCTACTCTAGGGAGTCTTAGACATAGAGTGCCTATTCTTGATGGAAAGTATTTTCATGAGTGGAAAAATGAGATGCTTGTAATCTTCAATCAATATCATTTGAACAAGTATATTGCTAGCCCTTGTGCATCTCACATTGATCCATTGCATCCTACCCTAGATGAAGATATTGACATGATTCGCAATCTTAGAACTATTGAGCTCATCATTAGAGGATTGCCCAAAAACTTGATTGCTAGTTTGCCTACTCAAAATTGTGCCTATACTATATGGAAATTTCTTGAGGAACGATTTCCCGATCATTCCTTGAAAACTTTGGATGAAATTCTCCATAAATCTATTGCCTTGAGTAAGATGAACTCTAGTGATCCTAGTTTTGGTAAATGTCTATTTGAACTTACCAATATTAAGCACGCTAAAGGAGATGTTGGAATCATTAATGATATCATATTCAAAGCTATAAGAATTCATAAAAGTGACCACTTTGATGATCATTTATCTAATGAATTACCCTCTCTAGGAAATGATGAGTCACAAGATCATGATGAACATGAATATTATGATGATGATGATAGTGACTGCGATCTTGATGATGAAATGAGACATTTTGGTCTTATGGCAAATCTTTGGGGATATGAATCAGGAGGAAAGGAATGGGTTCTTGATAGTGGATGTACTGATCATATGACCGGAGATGAAGAGATGTTTCGTGAGCTTGCTGAAAATGACGGACCTCGAAAATATGTCACCTTTGGTGATAATTCAAAGGGTAAAGTGGTTGGCCTTGGTAAGGTGGCCATCTCACATGATAGTTCCATTCAAAATGTCATGCTCGTTGAATCTCTTGGCTACAACTTACTTTCAGTATCTAGACTTGCTGATTTCGGTTTGAATGTCCTATTTACTAAAGTAGATTGCCAAGTATTTCGTCGAGACAATCATAAAATGGTCTTTACGGGTATGCGTAGAGGTGATCTTTATATTGTCGATTTCTCTAAAAAGGCACAACCTAAAACTTGCTTTGTTGCTAAATCCTCAAAAGGTTGGTTGTGGCATAGACGACTAGGTCACGTTGGCATGAGAAACCTTGACAAGCTTATTAAAGGAAATCATATCCTTGGAGTCAACGATGTCATATTTGATAAGGATAGACTTTGCAGTGCTTGTCAAGCAGGTAAACAGGTTGGAGGAAGACATCCCGTGAAGAACATCATGACCACAAGGAGGCCACTCGAACTACTTCACATGGATCTTTTTGGTCCCAACGCCTACAAGAGTCTCGGTGGAAATTCTTTTGGTCTAGTTATAGTTGATGATTTTTCAAGATTTACGTGGGTGTTCTTTCTTAATGACAAGTCGCAGGTACAGAAGATCTTCAGAAACTTCGCTAGGAAGGCCCAAAATCAGTTTGATGTGAAGATCAGGAAGGTTCGGAGTGACAACGGAACGGAGTTCAAGAACGCAAATGTGGACACCTTCCTTGACGAAGAAGGGATTTCACACGAGTTCTCGGCTACGTACACACCTCAACAAAATGGAGTTGTTGAGAGGAAGAACCGGACACTCATCGAAATGGCAAGAACGATGCTTGATGAATACAAGACGCCAAAGCACTTTTGGGAAGAAGCGGTTGAGACAGCTTGTCACGCAACAAATCGCTTATATCTTCACAAGCTACTCGGCAAGACGGCATACGAGCTTCCCACCGGTAACAAACCCCAAGTTGGATACTTTCAAGTATTCGGCTCAAAGTGCTACATTCTTGATAAGCATCGTCGTTCGAAGTTTGCTCCTAAATCTCATGAAGGTTTTCTACTTGGTTATGGCTCAAACTCTCACACTTACCGTGTCTACAACAATTTCACCCGAAAGGTTGAAGAGACGGTAGATGTGAAGTTTGATGAATCTAATGGCTCGCAAGTAGAGCAATTGCCAATTGATGTAGGAGACAAAGACCCTTCAGAAGCAATTCAAGACTTGTCCATTGGCAAAATTCGTCCAACGGAGGTGAAGGAGAGTACTTCATCCGTCCAAGTGGAAGCTTCTACTTCACGACAAGGTGAACCAAGGATTAACACGGAAGCATCCACAAGTGGGACACACCAAGATGAAGAAAACGAGGAAGTACGTCAAGATGAACATCAACAACCTCCTTCTCCACCACGACAAGAGAACGACGATGTCAACAATGAAGAAGGCCAAGAAGAAGAACAAGATGAAGAAGATGTTCAACAAAGACCCAAGCAAAAGCTCTCACGAGTTCGAGCAAGAATTGCCAAAGATCATCCCGTCGAGCAAATCCTCAATGATATACAAACCGGGAGAATCACTAGCTCAAAAACTCGTTTAGCTAACTTTTGTGAAAACTATTCATTTATCTCTAGCATTGAACCTATGAAGGTTGAAGAAGCATTGGAAGATCTGGATTGGATAAACGCTATGCATGAAGAGCTACATAATTTTGAGAGAAACCAAGTTTGGACATTGGTCGAGAAGCCCGACAACAACCACAACATCATTGGTACCAAATGGGTGTTTCTCAACAAGCAAGATGAAGATGGACAAGTGGTTCGCAACAAAGCACGTCTCGTCGCCCAAGGGTACACACAAGTCGAAGGTATGGACTATGGTGAGACGTATGCTCCCGTTGCTAGACTTGAGTCCATTCGCATCTTACTTGCCTATGCTAATCACCATAATATCACCTTGTACCAAATGGACATTAAAAGTGCTTTTCTAAATGGTGAAATAGAGGAGGAAGTTTATGTCAAACAACCTCCCGGCTTTATCAACCCTAAGAAACCAAATCATGTTCACAAACTTCACAAAGCTCTTTATGGTCTTAAACAAGCTCCTAGAGCATGGTATAAATGCTTGACCAAGTTCCTTACTACAAGTGGTTTTGAAATTGGTAAAATTGATTCTACTCTTTTTACTAAAAGGGTTAATGGAGAACTATTTGTATGCCAAATTTATGTTGATGATATCATATTTGATTCAACTAATCCTCTCTTTAGTGAAAAGTTTGGAAAGCTAATGTCAGAGAAGTTTGAGATGTCTATGATGAGTGAACTCAAATTCTTCCTCGGGTTGCAAATCAAGCAAACTAAGGAAGGTACATTTGTCTCTCAAACAAAGTACACCAAGGACTTATTCAAGAAGTTCAATATGCAAGAATGCAAAGGTATGTCTACACCCATGCCTACTAGTGGACATAATGATTTAACCAAAGATGGTGAACCGGTTGATCAAAAGGTTTATCGCTCTATGATTGGTTCATTGTTATACCTATGTGCTTCACGTCCCGATATTATGCTAAGTGTGTGCATGTGTGCATGATATCAAGCTGCTCCTAAAGATTGTCATCTTAAGACTATGAAAAGGATAGTGAGATATTTAATCCATACACCAAATTTTGGCATTTGGTATCCTAAGAGGTCTTCTTTTGATCTTGTTGGCTATTCTGACTCGGATTATGCCGGAGACAAGGTTGATAGAAAGTCCACTTCGGGTACTTGCCAATTTCTTGGTAGGTCTCTTGTGTCTTGGTCTTCCAAGAAACAAAACTCGGTATCCTTATCCACCGCCGAAGCGGAATACATTGCCGCTGGTTCATGTTGTGCTCAATTACTTTGGATGACCCAAACTCTTAAAGATTATGGGATTTATGTGAAACATGTTCCACTGCTTTATGACAATGAAAGTTCTATCAAAATTGGTCATAATCCTGTACAACATTCTCGAACTAAGCATATTGAAGTTCGTCATCATTTCATTCGAGATCATGTTGCGAAGGGTGACATCAATCTTAAGCATGTTCGCACCGACAAGCAATTAGCGGATATATTCACTAAACCACTTGATGAGAAAGTGTTTTGCAGGTTGAGAGGAGAATTGAACATCATTGATGCTTCGAACTTGGAGTAGAAACTCCATTGGATACATGCAAGACATGAGCTTATGACTAATCCATGATATATCTCTTATGATAACTATCTTATGTCTTGGATATATTTGCACCTTGCATATTGCCTAACCCATGTAGGTGCTTGGTTGAATCTAATTTCATGAGATTGCGACTCACTCACATCTTGAGCAATCTCTACAAGACCAAGACTCTACACAATAGTGGTTGAAGACAAGGAAGCACAAAACCATTCAAACATATCCTTTGACAAATTCTATGTTAAGCTTCATGATTGTCATTTCTGGATACACAAGTGCTCTTCCTTGCAAGAACTAACCCATGTATGTAGATGAACTCAAACTCCAAGTGGTGCTCCCAACTCTGATGAGCTACATCAACCTTGAGCACCCACACAAGTTCAACTACATGAGCAAGAATCACACCACCACCCAAGGTACGCTATTCCATCTTAGAGAAGCTTTACTCCAAGATATGAGTCAAAGCAACTTAACAAGATGAGAATACATCAAGATGCTTAAACGAAAAATGGTAACCCCATTTTGAGCTTAAACTATGAGTATGACCTACGATCAAGTGTCCTCACTTGACTCCTAAGTCAATATACTCTAACATAGGTGACTATGTCACCACCCAATTCTAGATGAAGTTCTCTTGTGTTCTTTTCTGAGTTATTGCATTTGTCCCTTGCATATTTGTTTCCTTCTTTTTCAAAAAAAAAACTTCATCTAGAAACTTTCACTCCTTTCTTTTTGATTTTTGTTCTGCATATTTCTGCATCAAATTCCTTGCAAATCTTTCAGCTAATTCATTGCAAATCTTTATGAGATCTTACTTGACTAGTGAGCTGAGGTGACAAGTGTTTTTCTCTGTGATGAACTCAGTTTCACCGAATTGCCATTTTCGGTCCAACCGAATCCCTTCGGTACTACCGAAACATGCCACTCGGTGCCACCGATTTCGCAACAGGAAAAACAGTTTGCCACATATTCTATATTTCTTCTGATCCAGCTCCACTCAATGAATCTTGTCCTCTACAAGCATCACAGTTTTATTCACTGCTTTGTGCTGAATCTCAAGGACCAAACCTATTCGACGGATTCCAGGAAAAACCTTCTTGGAAATTGATGTCAAAGGGGGAGAGAGAGATCACATCAAAGCTTATCATCAGGGAGAGAGAGATCACATCAAAGCTTATCATCAGGGAGAGAGAGATCACATCAAAGCTTATCACCTACAAAGGAGAGAAAGTACTAAGGGGGAGAGAATACTCAAGGATCCCATATATTAAGGGGAAGAAATAAATCTCCAAGGGGGAGAGAATACTCAAGGATCTCAGATGCTTGATGTTCAAGAGGAGAGATGCCACATGTCTTTTTGGGGGAAAGACATGTTCATATGAACTCATCTGAATTAAGTTCTATCCATATCTTTCAGCTCTAATTTTCTGTTCCCTATCTTCTCCCAATATCCCATGTAAGATTCAGGGGGAGCAAGACACCTAAGGGAAAGAAATCAGTCAAATTCATTGCATATCTTTATTCTTGGGGACATGTTGAATTCAATGTGGTACCTTGTACTCACTCTCTACATGTCATCCCAGTCTTGGTATTCTTGTGGTTTCTTTTGTTTGCTCTGGCTAGTGGACGTACCTGTGTTATCTAACCTTGTTTGTGCAGGTTCATTTCATCCTAAGCCAACTCAAGACCACAAGGTAAGTATATGCATCAAAATCATGAGTATGAGGAGTTCTTGCTTATGTACATACTGTTTGCAAGAAGGACTCATGAGCATGAAGGTATTTTCCTTGATAATCTTTTGCTCTGATGCATATGGCCAAGATACATGTAACACATTGCCTACTCTGTCATGGCTATTGTCTCACATGCCTCTATATTTCATATTTATGTGAGTGCATACATGTAGGGGGAGCCTATGTTTGCTACATGTCCTTCCAAAGCTTTACTTGCTGATTCTTTATATCTTTATCTAAAGCTTTGATGTATGTTGCCATCAATTACCAAAAAGGGGGAGATTGAAAGCACAAGTGCTCCTTAGGTGGTTTTGATAATTGATGACAACATATCTCTTGTTGGACTAACGTTTCTATCTAGCATGTTTCAGATAAGTTCAACAATGGAGTGGCATGGACTAAAGGTTGTGGGAACTCCTTCAAGATGCTAAGGACAAAGGATTGGCTAAAGCTTCAAGCTCAAGACTCCTCATTTTACATTTTAGTGATCCAAGATCACATTGAGTCTTTAGGAAAAGCCAATACTATCAAGGAGGGATGAGGTGTTTCTTAATGAGCCTCTTGCTTCATGTGCTTAGTGATATGCTCCAAAACCCTCAACTACTTTCCCATATCCACATATGACCTAAACCCTAAGCCAAACTCGGTCCTACCGATTCTTCCTATCCGGCGCCACCGAGTTTCACTTGTCATAAGCCACTGCCAAACCCTAATCAGTTCGGTCTCACCGATGGGATCTCGGTCTTACCGAGATGGGCTTGCAAACTCTCTGTTACCCATTGCAATATTCTCGGTCCCACCGAGATATGCAATCGGTCCCACCGAGTTTGCTTGGCCAAATCTCAGTTTCACTTATTACCCAAATCGGTCCCACCGAGTTTGAGTAATCGGTCAAACTGAGTTTTGGATTTACCCTAACCCTAGCACATCGGTCCCACCTAGTTGATCCAGTCGGTCCCACCGAAATCTCTAACGGTCACTAGGTTTACATTTTCGGTCCGACCGAGTTTGTTGATTCGGTCCCACCGAGATTGGAAAACTGTGTAACAGTTGGATTTTGTGTGGAGGCTATATATACCCCTCCACCTCCTCTTCATTTGATAAGAGAGCCATCAGAACACATACACCATTCCAACTCATATGTTCTGAGAGAGAACCACCTACTCATGTGTTGAGACCAAGACATTCCACTCCTACCATATGAATCTTGATCTCTAGCCTTCCCAAGTTGCTTTCCACTCAAATCTTCTTTCCACCAAATCCAAATCCTATGAGAGAGAGTTGAGTGTTGGGGAGACTATCATTTGAAGCACAAGAGCAAGGAGTTCATTACCTACACACCATTTGTTACTTCTTGGAGAGTGGTGTCTCCTAGATTGGCTAGGTGTCACTTGGGAGCCTCCGAGAAGATTGTGGAGTTGAACCAAGGAGTTTGTAAGGGCAAGGAGATCGCCTACTTCGTGAAGATCTACCGCTAGTGAGGCAAGTCCTGTGTGGGCGATGGCCATGGTGGGATAGACAAGGTTGCTTCTTCGTGGACCCTTTGTGGGTGGTTGCTTCTTCGTGGACCCTTCGTGGGTGGAGCCTTGTGTGGACTCGCGCAACCATTACCCTTCATGGGTGGAGCCCTTCGTGGACTCGCGCAACCGTTACCCTTTGTGGGTTGAAGTCTCCATCAACGTGGATGTAGGATAGCACCACCTATCTGAACCACGGGAAAAACATCCGTGTCTCCAATTGCGTTTGATTTCTCCAAACCCTTCCCTTTACATTCTTGCAAGTTGCATGCTTTACATTCCGCTGCTTATATACTCTTTGCATGCTTGCTTGATATGTATTGTGTGTGTTGAAATTGTGCCTAAACTCCACTTAAACCGAAAAAGCTTAAAAATTGCAACTTTAGCATTAAGTGTCTAATCACCCCCCTCTAGACACATCTACTTCTAGATCCTACATGTCAGAAGTTTTATTGAATTATGTTTTGAACGGTTGGTTGAAATGGGTTGTACTTTTAACAAACTGTAAATGGGCTGTAGTAAATTCCATTAGAATTCAAAATGGGCTACACATTCTTACAAATCTCAAATGGGCTATAAGTTCCCTGCCACACACTTCTGGCCTTATAAGTTGACGCGTCCCCTAAAAAAACAGAGTTGACGCGTATGCAAGGCTTTGCCAACTTATAGTCAACACACGGTTCTAGCAGAAGTGGCCGTTGGATGTCCATCCAACGGATGCCGTGCTTCTTCTTCAATCTCGGATATTTTAGCTTCACCCGCCCAAAAAATGATTCCTCCCCCTGACATCTGGGGCGCACTATTTCGGAAGCTGACCTGTGGGCCTACTAAGTTAACGTACCAAGGGCTTTATCAACTTAGTCAATATAAATGATTCTAGCTGGAGTGACCGTACGATGTCCATCCAACGGCCGTAGTGCTTCTTCAACCTCTGGTCTTCTTGCTCCAGCCGCCCAAAGCAGCGCCGGTCGTGCCGCCTGCTCCTGCCTCCCATGGCTGGCTGTGCTGCCGTGGAGGCCTCACCCCCCTACTATTCCCACCGCTGGCCAGGCACTGCGGCGATAGCAGCCTCACACCGCAGCCGAATGAGTGAACCCTCATACTCCTCTCCGCGTGGGCATCCACTGCCGCGTCTTCACCGGCTCCGCGTCGTCCCCTTCCAAGGCCTCGCCGTCGTCCACCGCCTTGGTGCTCTCGACGCGACATGGTCAACGTGGAAGGAACGACTTCCATCGGACATGGACTGTACATGGAGAGGCTGACAGCTGGGTCCACGTCGGCAGCAAGGAAGTGCCTCCTTATTACGCGGAAAATAATGATTCCTCCACCTGACAGCAGGGACCCACCAGACGAGCCACTAGTATTTTGCGAAAAAAATTGTTTCCCCCTGACTGCTGGGACCCACTTGACGGGCCACCATATTTCGTGAAAAAAAACGTTCCCCCCGCTGTCAGCTCGGACCCACCGGAAGTGCCTCCTTATTAAGCACAAAAAAAATGAATACTCCCCCGGCTAGCTGGGACCCACCTTGCTGGGAGGCTGACTTGTGGGCCTACTAGGTTGACGGGGATGAAAGGCTTTGTCAACTTAGTCAATATAACGATTCTAGCTCCAGTGACCGTACGATGTCCATCCAACGGCCGTAGTGCTTCTTGAACCTCTGGTCTTCTTGCTCTAGCCGCCCAAAGCAGCACCGGTCGTGCCGCCTGCTCTTGCCTCCCGTGGCCGGCTGTGCTGCCGTGGAGGCCTCACCGCCCCTACTATTCCCACCGCTGGCCAAGCCCTGCGGCGACGGCAGCCTCACACCACAGCCAAACGAGTGAACCCTCATACGCCTCTCCGCGTGGGCATCCACTACAGCGTCTTCACCGGCTCCGCGTCGTCCCCTTCCTAAGCCTCGCCGTCGTCCACCGCCCTTGTGCTCTCGGCGCGGCGTGGTCAACGTGGAAGGAACGACTTCCACCGGACGTGGACTGTATGTGGAGAGGCTGACAGCTAGGCCCACGGCGGCAGCAAGGAAGTGGCTCCTTATTACACGGAAAATAATGATTCCTCCACCTGACAGCAGGGACCCACCGGACGGGCCACCAGTATTTTGCGAAAAAATCGTTTCCCCCTGACTGCTGGGACCCACCGGACGGGCCACCCTATTTCGCGAAAAAAAACGTTCCCCCCGCTGTCAGCTCGGACCCACCGGAAGTGCCTCCTTATTACGCACAAAAAAATGAATACTCCCCCGGCTAGATGGGACCCACCTTGCTGGGAGGCTGACTTGTGGGCCCACTAAGTTGACGGGGATGAAGGGCTTTGTCAAATTAGTCAATATGAACGATTCTAGCTCCAGTGACCGTACGATGTCCATCCAACGGCCGTAGTGCTTCTTCAACCTCTGGTCTTCTTGCTCCAGCCGCCCAAAGCAGCGTCGGTCGTGCCGCCTGCTCCTGCCTTCCATGGCCGGCTATGCTGCCGTGGAGGCCTCACCGCCCCCTACTATTCCCACCGCTGGCCAGGCCCTGCGGCGACGGTAGCCTCACACCGCAGCCGAATGAGTGAACCCTCATACTCCTCTCCATGTGGGCATCCACTACCGCATCTTCACTGGCTCCGCGTCGTCCCCTTCCTAGGCCTCACCGTCGTCCACCGCCCTGGTTCTCTCGGCCCGGCGTGGTCAACGTGGAAGGAACGACTTCCATCGGACATGGACTATACGTAGAGGGTTGACAGCTGGGTCCACGGCGGCAGCAAGGAAGTGCCTCCTTATTACGCAAAAAATAATGATTCCTCCACCTAACAGCAGGGAACCATCGGACGGGCCACCAGTATTTTGCGAAAAAATTCGTTTCCCCTGACTGTTGGGACCCACCGGACGGGCCACTGTATTTCGCGAAAATAACGTTTCCCCCGCTGTCAGCTCGGACCCACCGGAAGTGCCTCCTTATTACGCACAAAAAAATGAATACTCCCCCGGCTAGCTAAGACCCACCTTGCTGGGAGGCTGACTTGTGGGCCTACTAAGTTGACGGGGACGAAGGGCTTTGTCAACTTAGTCAATATGAACGATTCTAGCTCTAGTGACCGTACGATGTCCATCCAACGTCCGTAGTGCTTCTTCAACCTCTGGTCTTCTTGCTCCAGCCGCCCAAAGCAGCGCCGGTCGTGCCGCATGCACCTGCCTCCCGTGGCCGGCTGTGCTGCCACACACGCCTCACCGCCCCCTACTATTCCCACTGCTGGCCAGGCCCTGCGGCGATGGCAGCCTCACACCACAGCCGAACTAGTGAACCCTCGTAGTCCTCTCCGCGCGGGCTTCCACTGCCGCGTCATCCCCTTCCTAGGCCTCGCCGTCGTCCACCGCCGTGGTGCTCTCCGCGCGGCGTGGTCAACGTGGTCAAGGAACGACTTCCATCAAAAGAGTACTATACGTGGAGAGGCTGACAGCTGGGTCCACGGCCACAGCACAGTTTTTTTGTGATTTGCCAAGTAAGTCACTTTGTCAGGCCTGTTAGGCTGCAAATCTTTCAAGACGAGGAGAGCTTTCATTCGGCTGGCCGAGAAAATGGCCCATCAGTAATGAGAAATGGGCTGTACATTTTTTAAACACATCAAACCGGCAATTAGTTTCAAATATCTTTTTTTTCATTTCAAGATTTTAAATTACATTAATTTTTATGCGTGGAGAATTTGTTGGATTTTATATTGATATATATTTATTTTTAAAATCAGTTTGAATGTGAGTCAAAATTTCAGGATTAAAAACAGTTCGGACCACACCGAAATATGCAAAATTTTGTATAATTTTTTAACCGTTGCCACAATATGGGTTGTAATGCTAACAAAAAGAATATTGGCTCCAAAAAAACCTTAAGAATTAGCAAATGGGCTGTAAATTATTGGAAATAATGGCAGATGGGATGTATGCTGTTTTCCACAGATTTGAGGCTTTCCTAAAAAAAGGTTGACGCACAAGCACTAACTATTGGATGTCCATCCAACGGCCGTCGTGCTTCTTCAATCTCTGCTCTTCCTGCTCCAGCCACTCAAACAAGCGCTGGCGGGACTGCCTGCTCCCTCCTCCTCGTGGCCGGCTGTGCTACTGCGCAGGCCTCACCGCCCGACCGTACTCCCATCGCTAGCCTAGCCATCCCTGTACTCACCCACACCTGCTGTTATTCTCCGGCGACGGCAGACAAACCAGTAAACCCTTGTACAGTCGTACTCCCCTCCGCGTGGGAAACAACTGCCGAGTCTTCCCTGCCTCCGTGTCGTCCCCTTCCTAGGCCTCGCCGTCGTCCACCGCCCTGGTGCTCTCGGCGCGGCATGGTCAACGTGGTCAAGGAACGACTTCCATCGGACGTGGACTGTACGTGGAGATGCTGACAGCTGGGTCCACGGCCACAGCAAGGAAGTGCCTCCTTATTACGCGGAAAATAATGATTCCTCCACCTGACAGCTGGGACCCATCGGACGGGCCACTGTATTTCACAAAAAAAAGGGTTTCCCCCTGACAGCTGGGACCCACCAGCTACATCTTCGCACGCAAGGAAGTGCGTCCGGGCCAAAAAAACGATTAGCCCCCTGACTGCTGGGACCCACCAGCTAGATCTTCACAGGCAAGGAAGTGCCTGACAATCAGGACCCACCTGTTCAAAGCATACGTAGCCTTGTCATTCTGGTCACGAATGTGTACGTACATGTTGGTCGACGTAGAGGCGTGCACGTGTCGTAGTAGAAGCGCGCACGTGTCCTAGTAGAGGCGCGCGCGTAGCACGTACACGTACGTACAGCGGCCAGGGTGCAAGAAAGAAAATACGGCCACATATGTGTGCATATGGGCGGGGTCTCGAACGCCTACTCGCGCATACGTACGGCCAGGGCTCGTGTACATTGCTGGGTCAGAACGGAGAAATAGCGTCGTCGTCGTGTTCCTGGGGAGGGAACGGAATGCGTCGTGTTCATGGGGAGGCAATGGAACACGTGGGAGCCAACTGGCTGGGTCGGAACGGAATGCGTGGTCATGTTCATCAGGAGGGCTTGGACGGAACAGGCGATGGAAACGAGGCCTGGCGTGCCGCACAACGGAGGAAACGGACCTTCTACATTCGGAATAGGGTCCTGTTGACCGGGAGGGGTCTGGCGTACCGCAAAACGGAGGAAACGGACCTCCTACGGTCGAAATGGGGGTCCTGTTGATCGGGAGGGGTGTGGCGTACGGCAAAACGGACGAAACGGACTTGTGTTGGAGCGTTACGGTCGAAACAGGGGTCCTGTTGATCGGGAGGGGTGTGGCGTACCGCAAAACGGGACTCCACGGGATACTGTTCATCTCCACCGTCGACCCCCTCCAGCCTCCACGAGCTACTGTTCATCCACCGTCGACCTCCTCCAGCCTCCACCTGCGACTGTTCATCCAGCCACCACCGTGCACTACTCCACCGGCTACTGTTCTACCAGCCCTCTCCATGGGCTCCTGTTCAACCACCCCTCCACGGGCTACTGTTCATCCTGCCCCCATGGGGTGGTCCTGTTCATCCAGCCCTCCACGGGGTCCTATTCATCCAGCCCCAACCGGCTCGATCGATCGGGGTCCTGTTCATCCAGAGGCAACACCACGGGGTCCTGTTCATCCCCCCCCACCAGGAACTGTTCATCCAACCCCCCCCCCCCACAACGCTCACTGTTCATCCAGAGGCACCTTCGATCGGCTTCAGTTAGCAGCGGTAGCGCAGGAAATCGCTCGATCGGGTTCAGTTAACAGCCATCGATCGATCGCTCGGGTTCAGTAACGCGTAGCCTGCAGTGCAATCGCTCGGGTTCAGTTAGAGCCCAACGCCTCGCTCGGGTTCAGTTAGAGCCAATGCCTCGCACACATGCGCGTACGTGTACGAGAGAAACGTGCATCGCTCGGCCCCCAACCTCCCACCGTAACTGGGAACTCCCCGAAATTATCCTCGCCCTCGCTTCTACCACGGTTTTTCCGTCATGGACAGCCCAAAGAATGTCATGCAGCTGCGTCTCCGGCCCGCCCAGGACGTAAAGCCCATTTTTTGTCATGATTTTTTGTCATAGAAGTAGGAGCCCACCACATCTATGATGATACCGGGTTTTGTCACAATTATCGTCATATAAGTGTCATATGTATGACAGAAAAAAATTTTGTTCGGCCCAAAATGTCATGGATGTGTCTTTTTTTGTAGTGGCACACCATACACAACCGTAGAGAGAATATAATATTTGCACAAATCTAATATGTTGACAGCTTCTTTCCAACACGACATTGCGTCTGCCCGGTTATAATTTCGAACCGTTTTTCTTCTGCCATCCCACGCTTCGAGATGCGGTTGCTATTGGCACGTCTTGTCGAAACAGAGATCGTGTACCCTTATTGCGGGATTCTCATCAATGCAGGCATGGGTAACTCAACCGTGTTGTTTATACAGCCCTAGGGAACAGGCGAATCCTAAGGCGAGTGAGGGGGCGTTTAATATTTGCTACCTTTATAAGGGGATAATGATTCCCTCTTCCTCTCCTCACACTCTCTCTGTCTCCGCCTTTCCGATCTCAAGCTCCAGCGCCCAAGTTCTTGTCTCCTTTCCACTCAAGCAACCATGTCCAGATCTGGTGGTCAGGGCAAGTGGATGGTCTCCTCCGTCAAGGAGGAGCACATTACTAAGCTCCGGGCGGCCGGATATTTGGCGAAGGAGATCACCCATCGTCTGCCGACCGAGGGACAAGTCGTCCCCACGCCGGAGCCCACAGAGAGGGTAGTATTCATCGCCCATTTCTTCCACGGGCTAGGGTTTCCACTCCACCCTTTCGTCCACGGGCTAATGTACTATTACGGGATAGATTTCCATGATCTGCCCCCGAATTCCTTCCTCAACATCTCGGCGTTTATCGTCGTGTGCGAGGCCTTCCTCCACATCCATCCCCACTTCGGGCTGTGGCTCAAAGTCTTCAACGTCAAGCCGAAGGTGGTGCATGGCCAGCACACGGAGTGCAGAGGGGCCCTGGTGAGAAAGCTATCCAACGTCTCCTAGCCCAAAGGCACCTTTGTGGAGACAGTAAAGGAATGGCAGAAGCAGTGGTTTTACATCACGGAACCTCGCGGCACCACCTGGGCTGCAGCTGCCGAATTCCGCTCCAGTGCTCCCATGCGACTCACCTCCTGGGTCGAGAAGAGTCCGGACTGGTGTTCACCTGATGAGCTGATAGCGCTACAGACGAGCGTTCAAAGCATGGTGACCAAGGACCTCAAGCTCGTTGACGTTATCCAGGTGATGCTAGTCCGCCGGATTCTTCCGTGCTAGCGCCGAAGCCACCCTTTATGGGAGTTCAATTCAAAGAAGCACCAGACCCTGAAAAGGCTCTTCGAGACTTCTCACGAGGGGGCCTGTAAGTTGCTCTTTAAGGGCAACGAGAAGCCACCGGCCACGGATTCATACCATGGTCACGATTGTAAACACCCCGCCAGTGAGGTATGTTACTTTTGACGCATTCCCAACTTAAATGTTTCGAGGATGATGTCTGACATTTTAGTATTGCTCCCTCAGGACTGGGTGGAGAGGGCGAAGTGGATCCAGTGTCCGGCTCCGTTGCCTGAAGAACCAGTCATCCCGAGCCTAGCGAAGATGCTGGGGCCGGTGCCATATACGGCGCCGGAGAAGAAGGTCAAGGGGGCAAAGAGTGGCCCTCGTCGCAAGGGCACTTCAGACGTGACATCCGAAGATGACGAGGCCCATTCCTATGTCCCTGAGGACAATGACGAGGAAGAGGAGGAGGAGGAGGAAAACAACCCTCCTCCCGAGGAGAAGAAGAGGGTGGCCTCGGCACATCTAGAGGCGAAAGCGCCCAAAAAGGGGAAGGGCGCCCCAGCGGTCAACACCGCGTGGGACGTTGATAGTAGTCCGGGACGTCGCCCCCATACTAGGCCCCGGGCCGCATCGTAAGTGACATGGATTATTTATGCGCATATCCAGCCCTTTCTTTTTACTATTCTAATGTGGTTAATCCACATTATTGCAGTCCAGCCCGTGATTGTCCAGCGATCCTCATCTGGGGGTTTGTTGGCTCCGTCGGAGATGGTGAGCATGTCGCCACCGCCTGCTTACTCCCCCGAGGCCAGGGACGACACCGAAGTGTTATCCCGAAGGACCGCTCCGAAGGGAGGAGCCCAGGAAGTTGTTCGGGAGGAGCCACAAGGCGGGACCTCCACTGCCGGACACATGGGGGAGCCAGTCCCCATGGAGACTCGCAAAGAGGGTCGTATCCAGTTTGGCCCTTAGCCGAATATGATTCCGGAGACCCATATGGATCCAGAGTCGGGCGAGCAGCCCCCTTTGAAGGAGGGGGGTGCGTCGCCTCCACCGGTGGCTCCTGTCCATCCAAGAGCGCCAGATGACCTGATGGGGGCGCTATGAAGCGCCTCTGTCATGGACGAGCACCGTATCCTGATGGGTGCGGTGATCCAGAAGGGTCAGTCCGCCAAGAGTGGATTGAATGAAGCCTGCAGCAGCCTATTAACAGGTTTCGAGGTAAGAAAGAGAAGAACTCCGTATGGTCTGTAGCCCCTGAGACGTTGTCCAGTGTTCGGCGAGGAGAACCAGACAGGGGATCAGTCCTTTATTATAAGAGGTTGACTGAATATGTATCGATAAGCAGGCGTCCCTATTGGCCACGACCTCGCATACTGCCGAGGTCTCCGAGCCGAAGCGAAGGCTGGAGCGGACCGAGAACGAGCTCGGCGAGGTTAAGGTTCGGCTCCATGAGAAGCAAGGTGAGGAATGACTTGCTATATGTTCGGGAAAGGATAAGCATTGTATATTGACTGCGGTATTGTGATATGTGCAGAAGCCGTGACCGAGGTCGAGGCCCTAAGGAAGGCCCTGGGCGAGGCCGAGGAGAAGGCTGTCCAGCAGCAAGCCCCCCGTAAGAAGCTCAAGGTCCTGGTCAAAGAAGTCCAATAGGAGCTCCAGGATGCGGTGAAAAAATGCGAGGCCTTGGAGCATGGTGCGTCGGTTCAAGGGACCGAACTCACCAAGGCTCGTCAAAGCGCGGAGACCGCACGGAATGAGGCCTAGACCGCCCTCCAAGAGATCCAGGAGACCAAGAAGATCACGGCGGGTAAGGCATTTAAGATGCAAAGCAAGTATGAGGAGAAGCAGTACCTTTCACTAACCCGGGTTCGGAGTTCCCCAGGGGCTTTTGCAGATTTTCCACGCAGTGTATGAGACGCCGCAAAGTTCTATCGAGCCGAAGGAGGGGGTTCTACGGAGAGGCTATTCTGGTCACAGTACACGGCGCCGGAGCATCCCGTGTCCTTCACCAATTAGCTGAAACAGCTGGTGGAGCTGCATAGGGTGGCCGAACTAGCCATTAAGGATTTGATAATCCGGCTATGGCCAGCCGAAGCTATGCCAATCAGCTACTTTGGACTCGTGAGGCGGGTGGTGAACGCCTGTCCTCGGTTGGACGTCGTAAAGAGCTCGGCCTGTATTGAAGGTGCACGCATGGCCTTCGCCCGTTGCAAGATGTGGTGGGCGAAGATGGACGCCGTCGAGGTGACCAGAGGGCCACCGGAGGGCAAGGAGCACCGTACACCTGAACGGTATTTTGCGGATGTCCTGGAGGGGTCTTGCCTTCCGGCAGCACAATGTTCACAGGACATTGTGTTTGCATGAATGTATTCATGTTGCCTTTGCCTTGTATTATGAAAACAAAGCCTGGTTTGTAATGTAATTTTGTTATGCTTTGATTGTTTCCTCTTGTGCGGCCGTGTTGTATGTAATCTGAGGGTTGGCCAGTCGTCGGCTTCTGCCATCACGTAGATAGTACGGAGGTGTTCGGGATGGAATCTAAACAATCTTGATCCAATTACATGGTCCTTGAAGGAGTTGTTTAGCGCAACAAACAAGGCAATCAGACTATACGGCTTAAACGCCCTCACTTAGCCATAGGAGTTTTATAATAAAGCATGGGCGCAGCCCGTAGTTCAAGCCAGAGTGCTGTCAGCATCTGACCGGGAAGTGCTGATCTTTCGCATAATGTAGAAAAAATCTCCAACGATTTGTAACCATCAAGTAGCTGACCGGCTCTCGCCTTATCATGACAGTCAATATTTGGCTTTCTCTACTGAGGTGCTCATCTGGTCAAGGCGAGGGCACAATCACAGTAGTTCTCCCTTTACTACCCTAGCCGATGGAGCGGAATGTAGGGTAGCAAGCACAGGAGCCGGGCAACCCAACTATTGACCAAAGACATGATTCGGAGCCAATGCATATAATGCTAAATTCGGGGTGTCGAACTTATGTATAGGAAGTGTTCGGACTGTGCTGCCATATTGTGGGGCGACAGGTAGCCCCTGGCGAATATGAAACGTAAAAGAGTGTCGATGCAGCAAATAAGCAGATCGAAATAAAACAAAGTAAGAAGCGAAAACCACATAAACTAGGCCATGAACCATTTATTAATATAACTGGATGGATACGTCAAGGCGTATCTTGTATAGATGGTGCGAGGAGTATCTGGCCATTTAACATGCTGGAATCAATAGTGCGCAGCATGCGGGTCCTGAGAAATAAGTATGAATACCGTCAAGAAGAACGTATAAAGGTTACCCTACGCACCTGTGCTGCTTGCTTCCTTTGTATTCTAGTCCTTCGAAAGGACTTGACATCAGGCCCACGGAAAAAGGTGCCTGAAACAAAAAAAGGAAACGTATGTGTGTCCGGGATCGGTCTGGCCGAATTGTAGACCCCGGGTTATCTCGTGCCTCCGTCGATGTCCTTGGAATTTTGAGTGTGTAATTGTGTACGCGTGGTACGAATGCCACTACCTCATTGGGGCTAGGACGAAGGCCAGATTGCTAGTCGAGCTCTTGACGAGCCATGTTGTCATGTTGCAGTGTAGTCCGGACCCTCTTGATGGTGTCCAGGGGCTCGGCAGCTGGGCTATAATGCTGCTTGAGAAGGCCGCTCTGTACTTCTGCTACTAGGGCGGCGGTTTGCTCCTCTGTTCGGAGGGAGCGTTCCGTATTGCCATTGACTGTTATGACGCTGCATGGACCGGGCATCTTGAGCTTGAGATCAGCATAGTGTGGCACTGCGTTAAATCTAGCAAACTTGGTTCGTCCGAGCAGTGCGTGGTAGCCGCCGCAGAAGGGGATGATATCGAAGATTAACTCTTCGCTTCGGTTCGGAATTTGTCCGGAGAACCGAAGACCACCTCCAGCGCGATTGAGCCTGTACAGCGGGCCTCTACACCTTGTATGACTCCTTTAAAGGTAGTCTTTGTTGGTTTGATCCGTGAGGGATTAATGCCCATCTTCCGTACTGTATCCTGGTATAGCAGGTAGAGGCTGCTTCCACCATCCATCAGGACTCGTGCTAGGTGGAATCCATCGATGATTGGGTCAAGGACCAGTGCGGCCGATCTGCCTTGGCGGATACTAGTCGGATGATCTCATCGATCGAAGCTAATCAGAAATGACGACCATGGATTGAACTTTGGGGCGACTGGCTCTACCGCGTAGACGTCCCTGAGTGCTCGCTTGCGCTCCTTTCTGGGGATGTGCGTGGCGTATATCATGTTCACCGTTTTGACTTGGGGGGAGGGATTTCTTCTGTCCCCCGGTGTTCGGCTGCCGGGGCTCTTCATCCTCGTCCTCACTTTGTGATCCCTTTTCTTTGTTTTCGGAATTTAACTTGCCAGCCTGCTTGAAGACCCAACAATCCATGTTGTTATGATTGGCTTGCTTATCCGGGGGGCCGTGAATTTGGCATGGACGGTCGAGTATGCGGTCCAGGGTGGAAGTTCCTTCATTGTTTCTTTTGTAAGGTTTCTTCCGTTGGCCGGACTTGCAACCACTGAATCCGGCGTTGACTATGGTGTCCTCAGTGTTGTCGCCATTGCTTTGGCGTTTGTGTCTATTGCGCCGGAGCTTTCCGGTGCTGTTCTTGGCATCGGTGGGGCCTGCCTCGCTGGCTGTGTTTTTGCTACAAGCTAGCCAGCTGTCCTCGCCTGCACAAAAGCAGGTCATGAGTGCCGTAAGGGCTGCCATTGACTTCGGCTTTTCTAGCCCGAGGTGGCGTGCTAGCCATTCATTACGGATGCTGTGTTTGAAGGCTGCTAGGGCCTTGGCATCCGGACAGTCAACGATCTGGTTCTTTTTGGTTAGGAACCTTGTCCAGAATTTTATGGCTGATTCTCCAGGTTGTTGAACTATGTGGCTTAGGTCATCGGCATCTTCTTGCCGGACATAAGTTCCTTCGAAGTTGTCGAGGAAAGCCTCTTCCAAATCCTCCGAGCTACCAATGGAGTTCTCAGGCAGGCTATTTAACCAGTGTCGAGCTGGTCCTTTTAGCTTTAATTGGAGGTATTTGATGGCGTGGAGGTCGTCTCCTCGGGCCATGTGGATGTGGAGAATGAAATCCTCGATCCATACTGCAGGATCGATTGTGCCATCGTATGATTCGATATTGACGGGCTTGAACCCCTCGGGGAATTCATGATCTAGTACTTCATTTGTGAAGCAGAGCGGGTGTGCGGCGCCTCTATATCGGGCCGCATCATGGCGGAGCTCTGATGGAGTCTGTCTGCGGCATTTGGCCCGAGCATGGTTAGGTTCGTCACGTCCGAATAGGTAGCTATTGTCGTGCCTCGAGGCACGTCCTCGCGATCCGTAGATCGATCTTGTGTGTCCTGCTCTACTGTCCAGGGTCTATCAAAGGTCGTACATATGACTCCGGACTCTTCCGTCCCTATTTTGGCGGGGTGGTGGGGCGGTCTGCTGTTCGGCCTGAGTGGCTGCTTTATCCCGACCGCGGGGTGGCCGTTCAGCCGCCCTGTCCCGACCATGTGGTGGTCGATCCGCATTACGCGAGGGAGATATGTGCTCTGGCGCCTCCTCATCATATTGAGGTAGAAATCTGCGTTTCGGGTAGCTCTTGGCTGGGCGGTTGAGGCCGTATTCCTCGGCTGTCAGGACATCAGTCCATCTATCGACGAGTAGGTCTTGTTCGGCTTGAAGCTGCTGTTGTTTCTTTTTCAGGCTCCTTGCAGTGGCTATGAGTTGAAGCTTAAAGAGCTCTTGCTCAAGAGGATCCTTAGGCACGATGAAGTCTTCGTTGCCAAGGCTTGTCTCCTCCTCGGAGGGTGGACGGTAACTTTCATCCTCCGAGTCATCTTCTATGGCATGCTCGTCAGGGTTGTCTTGCCTGCTGTCGTGTTCCTGTTCGGATGTAGCCCCGACAGGTTCTTCATTGTTTTCGGCGTCACCCGGAGTACTATTTTCTCTGGTGCCAGTGTTATCGTCCTTTGAGCGGCGGGGCTTGGGGCAGCATTTGGGACGCTGACGCTTGGACTGTGTCTCGGAGGTTTTATTCGCATCTGGTTCTTCTTTGTCATCGCCAGATCCTTTAGGTGTATCAACCATGTACACATAGTACGAAGAGGTAGCCGTCCAACATTGAGTGAATGGCGGGTCTTGACCTTGCTCCTTGCCGGCATCATCGTCCATACCGTCGATGTCTTCGGAGCCATAGTCAAGCACGCCGGTTAAGTCATCGACGGTGGCTATGAAGTGGGTGGCGGGTGGGAAGCAAAATTCCTCATCATCCATCTCTAGCTTGAACCGGACATAGTTCGGCTGTGAGTCCTTCTCCAAGGAAAACGTCAGCGGCACAGAACTCGAAGATCGATAACCGATCTAGCTCGGTGTCCGCGGGCGTACATAGTCCGGAACTTATAGCTGGAGACGAGTCCGAAGTTCCATTAAAGCGAATATTGCAGGGCATCGAGTCCATGTGCAGCTCCAGTGCCGTGGACTCTGCGGCCTCGGATGGCTCGATCTGCTTCGGCTCTAAGGTCGTTACAGCCGCAGGAACAATCTCCTGGGTGTGATCCGATGACAGATTTAAGTCACGTTCATCGGGATGAGGGGGAGCGATCACCGCGGGCTCAAATCCCTCGAAGATCAGGTCTCCGCGGATATCCGCAACGTAGTTCAAGCTACCGAATCCGACCTGATGGCCAGGGGCGTAGCTGTTGATCTGCTCCAGATGGCCAAGCGAGTTGGCCCACATTACAAAGCCACCGAATACGAAGATCTGTCCGGGGAGGAAGATTCCTCGTTGGACAACGTCATTATTGACGATTGAAGGGGCCATCGAACCTTTTGTTGACGGCACAGTAGAACTCTCAATGAAAGCACCAATGTCGGTGTCAAAACCGGCAGATCTCGGGTAGGTGGTCCCGAACTGTGCGTCTAGGATCGATGGTAACAGGAGATGGGGACACGATGTTTACCCAGGTTCGGGCCCTCTCTATGGAGGTAATACCCTACTTCCTGCTTGATTGATCTTGATGAATATGATTATTACAAGAGTTGATCTACCACGAGATCGTAATGGCTAAGCCCTAGAAGCCTAGCCTATGTGAATATGGTAATGAGTATATGTGGTGTCCTTTCCGGACTATCCCCTTCGGTTTATATAGACATCGAGGGGATCTAGGGTTTACATGGAGTCGGTTACATAAGATGGAATCTTTAGTCGCCAAGCTTGCCTTCCACACCAAGTAGAGTCCAATACGGACATGGTGCAGTCTTCGGCCTTCATGTCTTCATAGCCCATCAATCCGGCCCATAGATAATAGGCCGGACGGCCGAGGTCGCGGTCACCGCGGTGCTCGGGGAGGAAGAGGGCGGGGCGGTACCCTGGTGGCGCCTCCGCCGGTGGTTCCTCCCCCGATGGAAGGCCACGTTGGTGAACAACCCCGGGAGTTCATCATTGGGTTGTACAAGCCCTTGTGTGGTCATCTTCGCCTCCCAACTCCCTTCGCGCGGGAGATGGAGCTCGAGCAACCACGCGCTCTGCGGCTGCACATGAGGGGATGCGGGAATGGAGGTATGAGGGTTGATGTCGACTTCCCTACCCCTCATGTGATGTATCTTCGCCGCGGCTGGAAGACCTCTGCCTATGCCCACGGCTTCTCGGAGGGGCACGTTCTCCAGTTCAAATTAATGGAGAACTGCCTGCTCTCCGTCAAGTTCTTCGGGGGCTCGGGAGGCCTCTTAAGGTGCTGCGTGGAGAGCTCGACAGACGACGAAAGCTCCTCCTCGAGCGAAAGCGACGAGGAGGACAGTGATGGCGATGATGACAGCCGCGGGCGAGGGAGCGACGACTCCGACTCCGGCTGATCATCGCCTGCACCATCTTCATCAGGTGGCAGCACCATCATCTACATCCGCGTATCCTCCCCGGCAACACGATTTGCTAGGGAGTTGGATGCAGTGGTGTGGATGGTGCTGCCGGGCTCCTCCAGCAGCCTTCCAGCAGGACCCCGACAGGCTTCCTCTCAGGCTGCAGCTCCGTTAGCCCTGCTGAGTCTTGCTGCCCCTGGTGGCGGTGGTTGACGGGGCCGCCTTCTGCTGTGCTCTCCATCGAGTGTTCCCACGCGCTCCCATTCCCGTCGGGCTACCTCTCCCGGAGCCCGATGGGAGCGGGCTGGGCTCCCGCCCAGGCGCTCCTTTTGCCCTTCTCGCCTTCGACGGTCGTGCCTAGGAGGAGAGGGACAAGAAAGGGCATTATGGAGCACTTATCTTTTTTCAATCTTAAACCCGCAGGCACTTGCCAAATTTTAATTCAAATAATGTAATCTCTCGGGTCCATGTTTTGTTCTGTAATGCTTGTACTTGTATTAGCATATGAATGAAAAAGATGAACCTTGCCAGGAACTCATGCATGTGTATGTCCATGCAGAGGTGAGATACCTCTTTAATGTAAATAAATGAGCATTCCCAGACAGGCTATCCCGCCGGCTCCCTTTTTGTCTGCCAGAGAGCTGCGTCTGCCGGAGAACAGACAGAGGGGCCAGCCCCCTGCCAACTTTTTTTATTATCAAAGGCCACTGCGACCAACCTGACCGAAGCAACGCTCGAGTCATGGATGGGAGCACCTAAGTCTCAAAAGAGAGGCGAGGTTTTCTCATGCAAAGTTATAGCTTTACAGGACACTAATGGACAGGAGGTAAAACCTATCTGTTTGGCTTGCCGGGGATGGTAGTGTCGGGCAATCTTCTCAACTCCTTGATGAAGCCAAGTTCACGGCAGGAACCTGCAACTCCATGGAGACGAGAATGAATGCAGGATGCAATCCTATCTATATGCATATGCAAATGCTCATGAAATGCTTACGCAGTGATCTTGGTGTGCTCATGCACTACAAAAAAAGACACATCCGTGACATTTTGGGCCGAACAAATTTTTTTCTGTCATACTTATGACACTTCTATGACGATAATTGTGACAAAACCCGGTATCCCCATAGATGTGGTGGGCTCCTACTTCTATGAGAAAAAATCATGACAGAAAATGGGCTTTTCATCCTGGGTGGACCGGAGACGCAGCTGCATGAAATTCTTTGGGTCGTCCATGATGGAAAAAACCATGGTAGAAGCGAGGGCGAGGAAAATATCAGGGTGTTCCCGGTTATGGTGGGTGGTCGGGGCCGAGCGATGCGTGTTTCTGTCGTACACGCACGCGCGTGAGTGCGAGGCGTTGAGCTCTAACTGAACCCGAGTGAGGCGTTGGGCTCTAACTGAACCCGAGCGATTGCACTGCAGGCTACGTGTTACTGAACCAGAGCGATCGATCGATGGCTGTTAACTGAACCTGATCGAGCGATTCCGTCGCTACTGCTGCTAACTGAAGTCGATCGATGCTGTCTCTGGATGAACAGTGAGTGTTGCTGGAGGGATTTGGTTGAACAGTTCCCGGTGGGGGTGGATGAACAGGACCCTGTGGTGTTGCCTCTGGATGAACAGGACCTCGATTGATCGAGCCAGTTGGGGCTGGATGAACAAGACCCCGTGGAGGGCTGGATGAACAGTAGACGATGCAGGGCTAGATGAACAGTAGCCCGTGGAGGGGTGGTTGAACAGGAGCCCGTGGAGAGGGCTGGTTGAATAGTAGCCGGTGGAGTAGCACGCGGTGGAGGCTGGATGAACAAGAGCCCGTAGATGAACAGTCATAGGTGGAGGCTGGAGGAGGTTGATGGTGGATGAGCAGTAGCCCGTGGAGGCCGGAGGCGGTCGATGGTGGAGATGCACAGTATCCCGTGGAGTACCATTTTGCGGTACGGCACACCCCTCCCGATGAACAGGACCCCCGTTTCGACCGTAGCGCTCCAACACAAGTCTGTTTCCTCCGTTTTGCGGTACGCCACACCCCTCCCGATCAACAGGACCCTGTTTCGACCGTAGGAGGTCCATTTCCTCCGTTTTGCGGTACGCCAGACCCCTCCCGATGAACATGACCCCGTTTCGAACATGGCCGGTCGAACACAAGGCCGTTTCCTCTGTTGTGTGGTAAGCTAGGCCTCGTTTCCATCGGTTGTTCTGTCCAAGCCGGTTGGCTCCCACGCGTTCCGTTGCCTCCCGATGAACACGACGCATTCCGTTGCCTCCCCATGAACATGAAGATGACACAGTTTCTCCGTTCCGACCCAGGCATGTACATGAGCCCTGGCCGTACGTATGTGCGAGTAGGTGTTCGAGACCACACCCGTATGTATGTATGTGGCCGTATTTTCTTTCTTGCACACTGGACGCTATACGTATGTGTACATGCTACATGCGCGCCTCTACTACGACACGTGCACGCCTCTACATCGACCAGTATGTACGTACATGTTCGCGACCAGAATGACAACGCTACGTACGCTTCGCCCAGGTGGGTCCCAACTGTTAGGCACTTCCTTGCATGCGAAGATGTAGCTGGTAGGTCCCAGCAGCCAGGGGAAACGTTTTTTTCGCGAAATATGGTTGCCCATCTGGTGGGTCCCTGCTGTCAGGTGGAGGAATCATTATTTTTCGTGTAATAAGGAGGCACTTCCTTGCTGCGACCGTGGACCCAGCTGTCAGCCTCTCCACGTGCAGTCCATGTCCGATGGAAGCCGTTCCTTGACCACGTTGACCACGCCGCGCCGAGAGCACCAGGGCTGTGGACGACGGCGAGGCCTAGGAAGGGGACGACATGGAGCTGGGGAAGATGCGGCAGTGGATGCCCATGCGTAGAGGAGTATGAGGGTTCACTGGTTCACTGCGGTGTGAGGCTGCCGTCGCCGCAGAATAATAGGGGGTGTGGGTGAGTAGAGGGATGGCCTGGCCAATGGTGGGAGTAGTAGTAGGGGAAGGCGAGGCTTCCGCCGCATCGCAGCTGGCCACGGGAGGCAGAGCACGAGGCACGACCGGCGCTGGTTTGTGTGGCTGGAGCAAGAAGACCAGAGGTTGAAGAAGCACTACGGTCGTTGGATGGACATCGTACGGTCACTAGAGCTAGAATCATGCATATTGACTAAGTTGACAAAGCCCTCCATCCCTGTCAACTTAGTAGGCCCACAAGTCAGCCTCCCACTATGCTGGGTCCCAGCTAGCAGGGGGAGTATTCATTATTTTGTGCGTAATAAGGAGGCACATCCTTACATGCGAAGATATAGCTGGTGGGTCCGAGTTGTCAGCGGCGGTAATGTTTTTTTCGTGAAATACAGATGCCCTTTCGGTGGGTCCCAGATGTGAGGTGGAGGAATCATTATTTTGCGCGTAATAAGGAGGCATTTCCTTGCGTGTGGCCGTGGACCCAGCTGTCAGCCTCTCCACGTATAGTCCACTTCAGATGCATGTCGGTCGTTGACCACATTGACCAGGCCGCACCGAGAGCACCAGGGCGGTGGATGACGGCGAGGCCTAGGAAGGGAACGACACGGAGCCAGGGAAGACTCAGCAGTTGTTTCCCACACGGAGGGGTGTACGACTGTACGAGGGTTTACTGGTTCGTCTGCCGTCGCCGGAGAATAACAGCAGGTGTGGGTGAGTAGAGGGATGGCTAGGCCAGCGATGGGAGTACGGTGGGGCGATGAGGCCTGCGCGGCAGCACAGCCGTCCACGAGGAGGAGGCAGCAGGCAGTCCCGCCGGTGCTTGTTTGAGCGGGCAGAGCAGGAAGAGCAGAGATTGAAGAAGCACGACGGCCGTTGGATGGACATCCAACACTCACTGCTTGTGCGTCAACCTTTTTATTACGAAAGCCTCAAATCTGTGGAAAACAGCATACAACCCATTTACCATTATTTCAAATAATTTACAACCCATTTGCTAATTCTTAAGGTTTTTTTGGAGCCCATATTCTTTTTGTTAGCATTACAGCCCATATTGTGGCCACAGTTAAAAAATTATACAAAATTTTGCATATTACGGTGCGGTCCGAACTGTTTTTAATCCCGAAATTTTGAGTCACATTCAAACTGATTTTAAAAATTAATGTATATCAATATAAAATCCAACAAATTGTCCACGCATAAAAATCAATGCAATTTAAAATCTCGAAATGAAAAACAAAGAAATTTGAAACTAATTGCCGGTTTGATGTGTTTTAAAAATGTACAGCCCATTTCTCATTACTGGTAGGCCATTTTCTCAGCCAGCCGAATGAAGCTCTCCTCGTCTTGAAAGATTTGCAGCCCAACAGGCCTGACAAAGCGACTTACTTGGCAAATCACAAAAAAACTGGGCTAGCCATTTTCAGAAATAAAAAAACTACTGGGCTGGTCTGTGGTAAACATAAAAGAGAAGGATGTCTAGACAGGCCAGCATGCCCCGCACAGCCCAGTTGACACCTTGCTTCTGTCTCAAAAACAAATTAGATAAATGCCACTCCAATTATGGCGATTCATAAAAATGCCACTGCAATTTCCAAACTTTAAAAAATGCCACTGCAATTTTTGCAAACTTTGGAAAACGCCATTGCAATTTGCAAACTTTGAAATACGCCACTCCAGACTTCGAAAAATGCCACTGGAAATGGCATGAAATGGAATTTTTCAAAGTTTGGAAATTGTAGTGGCATTTCTCGGAAACACCATATTTGGACTGGCATTTATCAAATTAACCCAAAACAAAAATAACTAGGCGAGCTGTTGGGTCCCTGGTGTCAGCCGCTCGTTGTGCAATTATCTCATTTATTGACTATGTTGACAATTGCATGGGACCCAGATGTCAGAAATCCATTAGGAGGAGCCATTTTTTTATTAGCTTGAAATAAGGAGGCACTTGCTTACGTACTGCCATGACCTTGGCGGGTCCCTGCTGTCATCCTCTCCGCGTACAATCATCTCCTGATTGTGTACGCGTCAACTTGGTAGGCCCACAAGTCAGCCTCTAAACCCGTGGAGGACAAATACAACCCATTTTAAAAAATAATAGCCCATTCCATAAGTTCAAACGGAAAGTTCAACATTCAGAGCAAAGTAACAGGTCTGATCCACATATAGAGTACTGAACTTCCATGATGACAACCATCATAGGCAAGTTAACTATCTAGTCCCACTAATACTCTAGTAGCGTACAAGTACTAACTTACTCTTAGCTAACTAGACGATGCCGGCCGCCATCTGCGATACATGCTAAACGCCGGCACCGGCGTCCTCCGCCTCGCCTCGGACTTGCCAGAGGTGCAATAGGGCATGTTGCTAGCGCGCGTTGGCCCTTTCCATGCCGGCATGGTCCACCGAAGCTTCAGCTTCTAAGTGGGAAACCCACTTAACGAGCTGGTAGTAAAAATCAGCGTCGCGAACCCGTGTGTGCCCGACAGCCTCCAGAGCTATTTGTCGGGCGCCGGTCTCCATGTAGTCGGCCCAGTTGCGGGCGCTCTGCTCGCGACTCAGAGCGTCGGTGCGCTACTGCTCCATGTCCCGTTGGCGGCGCAAATCGGCAATACGCTGCTCCTCCGCCAGGCGGTCGTGCTCCAACAACTCCTCATAGTCTGCATTGCCATCTAAAGACCGATAGAATGCCTCCTCCCTCCATCTGGCTTCCGGTGAAAAACAAAACACTAGTTCCAGCAGTGAACACCTCCGGTGTCGCCTATCACGGACGGGCGGGGGCATGGCGGACATGGCGGGAGCGAGGATAAGTGGCAAGCGACGTCGGGCCGGTGGGGGCTTATGAGGATAGGGCGAGTTGGGTGATGGTGCCACCGGAGAATCCCGAGAAACAGTAATTATAGGCGGAAGGTAGGCGAACTAGCGTGTCACGGGAAACGTGACGGTCATCGCGGTCATCGGAATTCAATGCATAAGCAGGCATGGCATAGTGTGCCAGCTTGCCGTGGAAAACTAGAAAAACTGAAATTATGACTGTGCCGTCTCGTCCCGTCAGTGGTGCGTCCCGTCCGGGCTGGGTCGCACGCCGGCATGACAGTCAAACTAGTGCACTCGAATCATCCAGATGAGGTACTCCCTCCTTGTCAAAAATGATTCCAGGACTCATCATCTACCTTGGTTGATTAGATTTTTGAATTAAGCCCTACAAACCGGAAAGGAGGTAGTACATGCGTGATCCGCTATTTATTCATGTAGGATCGAGCAGGTCGTTTTTTGAATTGAGCCCTCTAAACCGGAAAGGAGGTAGTACGTGCGTGATCCGCTATTTATCCATGTAGGATCGAGTAGGTCGGATAGTGTATGTGTAGGATCGAGTAGGTCGGATGGTGTACGTGTACGATCGCATTAGCTGATGAACGTTCGCTAGGAGATAAGGCATTTGCGAACATTTTTGCTGGCAGTTTCTTCAGATTCGCATGTCATTTTCTTCAGAGTAGCTTGTCAGTTTCTTCAGAGGTAGGCATTTCTATTCAAAAAACTACCACTTCGGATCTTGCGTCGGAACTAAAACTGCCAGGAGCGCATTAGTAGGCTAGCTAGTGATCGATCAGTAACTTGTAAACACTGAGCGAATAGAAATAAGGAACTATTAGTAACTTGTAAACACTGAGAACACAGAAATAAGGATCATGTTGTGCACAGCAGTAAGAGACGATCCGTTCAAAATGTTCACATGAGACTCACATGCCTGTCATTGTAATATGTTCACATTAGTAGCCCAAATTCAAAACCAACTAGTATGATTCCCATACATAAGATCAACATGTTAATGCATCTCAATGATTCACAGATCATATATTAATATGTAGCTCCAAAAGCAAAGATCTAGAAAAAATATGTGTTCTTCCTACTAACATGGATGCTTCTCTTGGCCAACATTCAGTACAGACTGAAAGACAAATTTGTTTGTGAAGTCTACAATTCTTCTTGCAAACGTAAGTGGTTTCACCAACAGCTGGAACCATGAGAATGAACCACACATGATGGAGGAACATCCACTGCAATATGATTTGGTCTTCTCTCGATCACACGGCGAGACTATTTTCGGAATACAAACTTTAACTTAGGAAAAATGATGCCCATTGTATAATAACACCAAAGCAATGAAGCACCTAGTGTTGGCCAATAAATAGTATAGTACTACTTTTCTGCAGTCCATGAAGTGACTATCCAATCTTTCTGTGTCTATTTTCAAATGGCACTGCATGCAGTGACTATACTATTCTCTTGTGCAGTTCAACCAAAATTATGGTCACTTTGTGTGTTTGCCAAATAGCAACATGCAGACATCTCTGTCTGCACAAATATCAAGCAGCTAGTAAACATATACCCCACCTTGTATTTTCGGTTTAAACATGTCTCTTCCGCTTAGCATATGTCATGTTTTGCACTGGACAATTTGATACAGTCATGTTTTGCCCTTGACAATTCATACTGAATTGATTTGCTGGTTCAGAGCAGAAATGTAGCGCCTATTCTTCATTAGACCAAGGATATCCATGTTCGTAGTGATGGAAGAGGTGAAATCGATACAACCGAAATTGAGCATCCAATCATTGAATCCTGTCCTGCACCTCCAATGTAGGCCCACCATGCCAATAAATTCACATGCAAACCACTAGTATTACTATCTAATGACAGTACAAAAATAGTAGCAAGATAGTAGAAAACCATGTACCTTCGTAATGAACAACTTATAGTGCCACCAATTGGATATGAAGGTTTGGAAGAAAACATGCTCCTAATGTTGAACCAGTTGGACTTTTTGTGTAGTTCCACTAAAATCGAGCATCCCTATTTGCATAGATATTGAAAGTGTGATTACTATAAAAGTGGCACTAGTTGAAGCATAGACTCACAAATATAAGCATTCCAATTTCTTAATGGGAGAAGGTAGCAAGACTGTTTCTAACCACCTGTTTGAAGGAATAAATAAGGCAACAACGGCAGATGTCAGAAAGGCATATATAGTTATTTCTGAAAGAATGATCGATTCCTAACCTTTCATCTTCTTTTAAGCATATTTTTTGTAGTTCAACTAAAATAAAATGCCATCACCGCCTTGACAATTCAGTGACACTATACAAAAGGAAATGACTTAACATTACATCATGATGTCAGGTATGTAGTCGACAGGCTTTAGAGACAAACATACTGACCTCCTCCAATAAAATAATGAACATTAATTTTAACAAAGGTGTGACTAGATTTACTGGGATAATTTGAGTGAACTCTACACCCTCTGTTTCTTAATATAAGATGTTTTCGCAGTTCAATTTAAAGTACCAAACATCCCGTATTTAGAAAAACAGGTAGTAGTTTTCTTGAGCACATATCTGGGAAAGCTTGCCACACTTTATATATGTCCATATGATAATGCAACACCATTCTAATAGTACAAATATACACTAATGCAGTGGCTAGTGCAACAATAGAGTAGTTATTTTATTACAGGGTATAGTACAATGGTTTTATTGAACAGATTTCCATAAGCTCTAGCACTGGAAGATTTCTATAAGAATTACCAATACAAAATTTAAAGGTAAGAAGTTTCAGCATTGGTATACTAGCTGTGCAAGAGCATTAAACCAAATACAAAAGTCTGAAGGTAACTAGCATTATTAACTAATGACGGTATTAAAAAATTGCAAACCATGTACCTTCAAGGTAAATATCATTTTGAACTCGAGTGGACATGAAAAATTGCTATCCCAATCTTGATAATTGATCAAACATAAAAACTTGATTGAATGAATCAATACAATAGTCAAAGGAAGAGGTGCCCACTCTTGACCTTTCCTCTTGTCTTCATAATTTTTTGTGCAGTTTAACCAAAATAAAATGACATCAGCACCTTGGCATTTAGGTGACACTGTACAAAAAATTGACTTATCTCATGAAAGTGAGGTATGTAATCTATAAGCATTAACAGTGCAAAAATCTATAGGTAGTAACAAGTTTCATCATTTGTATACTGGCTGTGCAACAACATTAGAATGCCTTAGCTGAAAAATCTTTAATACATCCACAATCAACAGCTAACCAAGAAATAATCTAGAGACATTAAATGACATTGCTTAAATTTATCGATGGCATTAGACTGAGTGCGGCATTAGTTAATTGTGGCATCACTTTAGCAGTATCATTGGTTGACTTTACCGCCGGTGTTATACTAACAGCAAAAAAGTGGCAATAACAGCATGGGAGATCCATTCGGACAGTGAGCGCACCAGTACGATGTAGCTCCACGGACGCATAGAGCGGTGAGGGGGGTATGGTTGCCCAGAGCAACAACTATCCAGGCAACATATGTGGATTACGTCCCATTTTTTTTCTCTTTAGCCACCTTTTTCCTATGTGAGGACAACAAAACGATCGACCTGGTCATTCTCTATTGCGTTGTCATGCCTTTCTACCCATCTTCAACCAAGAGACACGAGACTCGTTCCTTAGCTACTGATCTTCCCCTTTTCAACCTAGATGTGGGTTCGATGCCTACTCTCTTGGACAGTACAGTCTTCCTTCCTTTCCTTATTCAACCCAGACATGGATTAGTCTGCATGAAGTAGGGTTTCCTTTAATAGTGCAAATTAAGGTTTTCGTCTGCGTGACCAGCAGAGCATATGATAGGAAATTGGGAAGATGGTGGAGTGGAAAAAGATCCACATGCAACGACGTGGCAGATGTGTTAATAGAACAAGGGTATGGTTCGAAAAGAGGTAGCATACCTGAGGGTCGGCGGGAAGTGGCTTCACTCGTGGTCGTCATCCTCCACACGCACTACGGCAACGAGCTTGGGGACGGGGGCCATCCTGCGCGGGTACTAGGTCTGAGAGGATGGTCTTGTCGTTAGTGCGTGACCTCGCTCGCCGATGACGAGTGCGTCAACAATGCACGTCCTTTTCTTCCCCGGTGGATCTGTGACTACCGGTGAGGAGGGAGAGAGAGGCCGTCTTTTTTAGATCTGGAGAGAGGGTGATAGTGTGAGAAGCAAGTGGGCAGCCCTTAGCAAGAAAGCTCTGAAGCTCCAGCCCATATATCTTTTTTACACTCTAGTACTAGAGGTGGAGTAGTGGTAGAGTAGTTCACATTTTCTCTGCAAACAGTACCAGTTAGTCGTGCTTCAAAACCGAACGGCACGCCATTAAAAAAATAAAGGTCGATAACTAATGCGGCACCTCGGGCCAACGCGGCCAGATCGCATTTTGCACGAGAAATTACACACCATGTTTCGTTGACATGTGGTCCCGTTCCAACATGTCAGTGATACGACGGTGAGTCCTTTTGTACAATTTCTGAAAGGACGTGTAGGCCAGGGCGCCTCTTCGTGTACCATGGCAAACTGGCAACCGTCCACCGACTCTTCACCTTTCCATCTCGATTTGGAACTGCTGTCGCACGCTCTTCCTCCCTCCTCCATTTTCCTTCACCCTTCCTTCTGCCATTGTTTGATCATCTTCTCCATGGAGGGAACAAGGCAGAAACGACCCCGTTATTCTTGCCCCGATCTGAAAGATGATGTGGTGGGGGAACTCATTGATCGGTGCGACATCATCACCTCGGCTAGCATGGCAGGTTCGTTCAAGACTATTCTCAACTCAACTAGTAACATCATTACAAGGAACCCAAGCGTCCAGGAGCGGTTTGATCTCCCTTATCTTCTTCGCCATAAGCCTTTTCGCATGGGCGCGGACGACGGAGGCCTCGCCTTGTGCAAGTTGATGCCGCTTGATAACGATACGTGTGATGTCAAGATGCCATCGCTTCAGGGTGAGGCCCAGGCTGGTGCAAATGGAGATTGGGTTGTTTATATTGGGTACAATTGCGGGTGGGAACTTGTGAATGTGTACACTCGTCAGCGGATTCCACTTCCAAAAATCTTAGAGTGCCCTGAGGTTGAGCACACAGATGATCTACGTACGTTCAAATATGATCATGGTGGCTGTCGTCTACGGAAGATAGCAATTTGTCGAGTTCCCAACCGCACTAGGAATTACAAGAACTATGAAGTTGTTGCTATCTTCGACAAGCTTGTTGCCATCCTTCGTGGTTTGATTGGATGGATATTGCTCAAGAATCAGTTTCTATACACAGATGAGTACTATGATGCGATTGAATATGAGGGTCTTGTGTTTGCTGCCACCACTCGTGGCACTGTTTTTGCATGGGATCCTCGTAGTTTCGGTATGTTTGCCTTCAACCGTAATTATAATTGTTTCATCCACATGCATGCGGGTTAGCAAGTTTCCATTTACTAATTAACCTTCTTCTTGTGTTTCCAAGGTCTTGTGAACATTCCACCACCTATACTTGAAAAAAATTTATAACCAAGGGGGAGATGACGATGGTGATGATCACGAGCATGAGGACGAGCAGAACTTATATACTCAGTGGCACCTGGCAACTAATTCTGATGGATCACCCCTTCTTGTCTATATACAACCCACTACTGATGTTACTACTGAGGGAGCAGGTGTTGTCTCCCATGGTCGCCCTCTCTGGACCTATTCCAACACCCGTTGCAGGGTATTCGGGATGGATAGTAGTGTGCTAGCACCAAAAACTTCTCCCTGGTTCAGTGTTGATAGTCTTGGAGAAAAGTCGCTCTTCCTTGGACAAAACTATCCAATGATGGTGAAAGGCGATCCAGCTGCTGTTGACACAACGTTACTACCATTTATGAGAAGCAACTGTATCTATACCTCGGACATTACGGTGGTTCCCTACCCTAGTCCCAATATATGCCGCTTCAGCCTGGATGATCGGTCCTGCGTTGCTCTCGATATTGATAATAGCTGGCCCTTCCCAGAGCACCTATGGTTCAAAGCAAGCGTTTCCAACGTCGAGGATTGGTTGAGTTGAAGTTCATTTCATTGCTTGTTATTTGTTGTTTGATGAAAACTTCAGTATTTACTAGAATGTTTTGTTCGAAATAATCTATAATCCAACATGTATCCTCGTTGTCGTTGTGTGTTGATGACTTGTTGTATGTAATGAACGGTACATTTGCAAATGCATGTCATAGAATCAATTAATGAATGGTTTTCGAGTCACTTCTTGGAGTGTGAGTACCATAGTAGTATAGCCAGCATCTAGTTAGTATATGAAGTTGCCACATCACATAGAGCCAACCTAATATTTGAGTATGCTAGCCCTCCACCGGTGCGCCGCTTCAAATGGCGGAGGAAGTGAGAGGTCGCGTCACCTTGTGTCCAGATCTGAGATGCCACGTGTACCAGATGAATGACTCCAAGTTCGACCACCGTGATGCTAGGTGCGAGCCGAGGAACACTGTTGGAGAGACCCCCCTCATAATTTTCCTACATTGGTCATTTGATTCATAGGATAGAATGCTATAGGATTTTTTTCCTATGTAATCATGTTTTAATTGGCAATCTAGAATCCGCTCCAACTTTTGTTTCACTTCCTTTGTTCCTACGACGAGAGTACTTTCTCTAATGATGTGCCGTAGCAAGAGCCGCCTATATTAAATAACCATGTTCTAAAAAGGTGGACCAGCTTTGGCTATAGTAGTACTGTACTAGGTTAGTAGGTGACCTTGTGCTTGGCTCTTCTCCTCTTCCGGAAGTCGAACAATAATGATGGTACTACAGTAGTACTTCTGGAAATCTAACACCAAATGAACTGCTGCACCTCCACCGCTTGTAAGAAAAAGTTTCTCCTCGTGCTGCGAGCCGCCGTGCCCGTGTTGGCGAGGGAGAAGGTGTAGTAAGAAAGCTTCTCGTCATTCTGTGAGTTGATAGGACACATCAAAGTTATTTATTAGTACTCTCTTCAAAAAGGGTCGACCATGTCCATGGCTACCATCCTGTGCTCTGTCATTGAGTATGTGCACTATTCACATGCCATCGAGGAGAAAAAATATTGCGTAGTAGTACTAGGTGCCATCAAAGTGCACGATTCACTTACGCACTGCATATCTCCATTTTCTTGCATGACACGCCACCTTGATGCTAGATGTCCCATGTGTCATGGAGGCATATAGATGTCCCGCATGTCGGCAAAAGGATGAACAAAGCTCATGTCCTAGACGAAAGAGTGGAAGAACATAGATTCCTGATGACCGAGAAGGAGCAACAAACCTCGGGGTGTAGCGTCTGCACTCATAATATTTTATATTATTTAGCGATATAAAATCAACCAATTCTCTCCACGTTCCTATACCATTCTATAGTATGAGAATAACTTTGAACGTAAGCCATTGATTCAGTCTATCCAATGGTCATAGTTGGAAAATCCAAACAAAACCAAGCATTGGATCAACTCTTTTTTCGAGATCAACTCTTTTAGCACTTAGATTGTTGCCGCCTGCCCACCTAGCCCACCTATATATCCGCTCACCTGTGATGACCACATGAGCTATCCACTCAGATTGTATGTTAAAAATATAAAGGTCGATAACTAATGCGGCACCTCGGGCCAACGCGGCCAGATCGCATTTTGCACGAGAAATTACACACCATGTTTCGTTAACATGTGGTCCCGTTCCAACATGTCAGTGAGACGACGGCGAGTCCTTTTGTACAATTTCCGAAAGGACATGTAGGCTGGGGCGCCTCTTCATGTACCGTGGCAAACTAGCAACCATCCACCGACTCTTCGCCTTTCCCTCTCGATTTGGAACTGATGTTGCATGCTCTTCCTCCCTCCTCCATTTGCCTTCACCCTTCCTTCTGCCATTGTTCGATCATCTTCTCCATGGAGGGAACAAGCCGGAAATAACCACGTTATTCTTTCCCCGATCTAAAAGATGACGTGGTGGGGGAACTCATTGATCGGTGCGACGTCATCACCTCGGTTAGCATGGCAGGTTCGTTCAAGGCCATTCTCGACTCAACTAATAACATCATTACAAGGAACCCAAGGGTCCAGGAGCTGTTTGATCTCCCTTATCTTCTTTGCTATAAGCATGTTCGCATGGGCGTGGATGACGGAGGCCTCGCCTTGTGCAAGTTGATTCCACTTGATAACGATTCGTGTGATGTCAAGATGCCATCGCTTCAGGGTAAGGCCTGGGCTGGCGCAAATGGAGATTGGGTTGTTTATATTGGGTACAATTGCGAGTGGGAACTTGTGAATGTGTACACTCATCAGCGGATTCCACTTCCAAAAATCTCAGAGTGCCCTGAGGTTGAGCACACAGATGATCTACGTACGTTCAAATACGATCATCGTGACTGTCGTCTACGGAAGATAGCAATTTGTCGAGTTCCCAACCGCACTTGGAATTACAAGAACTATGAAGTTGTTGATATCTTCGACAAGCTTGTTGCCATCTTTCGTGGTTCGACTGGATGGTGTTGCTCAAAAATCAGTTTCTATACATGGATGTGTACTGTGATGCAATTCACTACGAGGGTCTTGTGTTTGCTGCCACCACTCGTGGCTGTGTTTTTGCACGGGATCCTCGTAGTTTCGGTATGTTGTCTTCCACTGTAATTACAATTGTTTCATCCACATGCATGCGAGTTAGCAAGTTTCCCTTCTCTACTAATTAACCTTCTTCTTGTGTTTCCAAGGTCCTGTGAACATTCCACCACCTATACTTGAAATTTTTTATAACCAAGGGTGAAATGACGATGGTGATGATCACGAGCAGGGCCCATATGCTCACTAGCGGCTAGCAACTAATTCCGATGGATCACCCCTTCTTGTCTGTATACAGCCCACTGCTGATGTTACTACTGAGGGAGCAGGTTTTGTCTCCCATGGTCGCACTCTCCGGACCTATTCCAACACCCGTTGCATGGTATTCGGGATGGATACTAGTGTGCTAGCGCCAACACCTTCTCCCTGGTACAGTATTGATAGTCTTGGAGAAAACTCACTCTTCCTTGGACAAAACTATCCAATGATGGTGAGAGGCGATCCAACTGCTGTCGACACAACGTTACTACCATTTATGAGAAGCAATTGTATCTATATGTAGCACATTGCGGTGGTTCCCTACCCTAGTCGTGATATAGTAGGCCGCTTCAGCCTGGATGATCAGTCCTGCATTGGTCTCGAGATTGACAGTAGCTAGCTCTTCCCAGAGAATCTCTTGTGGTTCAAAGCAAGCGTTTCCAACGCCGGGGATTTGTTGAGTTGAAGTTCAATTCATTGCTTGTTATTTGTTGTGCGATAAAAACTTTAGTATTTATAATGTATCCTTGTTATTGTTGTGGGTTGATGACCTGTTGTATCTAATAAAATGATATGCCTGTGATAAACTTACTAAATTTATGAATGGCTTTTGAGTCGCTTCTCTGAGTGGGTGCTGCGATGTGGCAAAAAAATATTTTCTGAATACATAATTGTACGTGCATTGCAACAAGTTATCGGATGAGGCCAATCAACAATAGTACACTATTCGTACTAGCTTCACATGCTGCACCATCTCTACGTCTACGTACGTAATACAACAAGTTTTAAACTTGAGACCAGCCACCCATCCTCACAAAAGAACACTTTTTAACCTAGCATGGACTCTAGGAAATTTGGCCACAGTGTGAGGTGGGCCATATGTTAATGTGTTCGTTGTACATAACCAGTACCTCGAATCCTTGATACTACTAGTACTACTATAAGAAGTAGGAGTAGTAGGGTGCCATGGGCCAGAACAAGCATTCACGTCCAGGAGTACGGCACATGCCACCAGCACGACTTCCATCTGACACCATATTTCTTGGAGTCCGTGCTACAACAATCTCTTCAACCTCGTCGTTTCTCTAACTCAGCCATCATGCGGCCGGCGAGGTGGAGGTTTGCCGATAGTCGGTTTCCTTAACTTCGGTCCCACTTGTAAGGCCAACTCCAACGCATGACCCCAAATGGACCTCCATTTTGCCTAGATTCTGTCTGTTTGGGTAGGGCAATGGGGTCATGTCTGGGCCATTTCTCGGATCCGGTGGCCATGGGCCGAACGCACGGACGCATCCCGGCCACATACATTTTTCTTTGCAAACACATATCTTTTTTTCATCATTGATTTTTTGGTACGTGGAAATACATCACCAAAATTTTGACTAGAAAAGCAAGACCAAAGAAAACAAGAACCACAAGAATACATTTTAGAAGATATCCAACTTCCATAACTGCTCCTGTAAGTTGGATTAGTGCCTTCTCGATACATTCATTGTTGATCTGCGTAGGCTCGATCTTGCGTGCTTCTTTCTTCTTCGAGTGTAAAGAAGTAGACGTGTCTAGCCTCTATTCTATCAACAAGTGCAGTAGTCTCATCTCTAGCCTCTATGCTAGCTAAAAGTGCTAGAACATCTACTAAATTGCGCTCTATCAGTATATCGTTGTACTCTTCTTCCCAGTACAAAAATTTGCATCCATTCTACACAATATAATTTTAAGTTAGTGCAACTAGTCTAATCTGAGAGCACAACCAAAGATTTGGTCGAGTTCTTCCTCCTTTTGCCAACACGTGGGACATCCAGCATCCTGGTCGTGTCATGCAAGAAAATAAAGTGGTAGTTGAAGCCACGTGATGTGCATCTTGGGTTAAACTGTAAATAGAATCTTACTACTCTTGAGTAAATCCAAAAGCGGCCACTGAAGATCTTTATTGGATTTGTTTGTCATCACCAGCACGTCGAGGTGAAAGATGTGCAGGTTCAGTGGGCCCTCTTGCATTTTCACTGACATGTGAGACCACATATGAGCAAATAGACGATGGGCTCTGCACGTCTGTTGGCTAGCTGAGAAGAGAGATAGAGGAGGGCTGAGCACGGACTCCAAGAAATTTGTTCTCCATAACCAGCGACTCGATATAGTGGGGTGGCATGGGCCATAACTGTCTAGTAGTACGGCACACGCCACCCGCACGAGTCCCATCTGACACCAATTTTCTTGGAGTTCGTGCTACGCCCATCTCTTCTCCCTCCTGTTTTCTCAGCCATCGCGCGGTGGGCGGGTGGGTGTTTGTTGATAGTCGATTTGCTCAACTGCGGTCCCACTTGTAAGTGAAAATGCAACACAACACGCATTCCCCCTTGAGCGGCGTACCGGACTAACCGTGTGGGGGTGCAATGCGAACACGGCAGGCTTTTCCTTTTGAACTTGTAACTTGTAAAATTTGGTTCTGCTCCATGGCGCGACTGATAGACAGAAATAACGATTTTCCCTAGAGTAATGAGAAGTTTGGTTCTGCGTGGTTCATGCATGGAGTACGTACGAAAATTATGAAGTTGATGCGAAAAGTAAGATAATTACTAGTAGTACCATATACTACCACATGGATTTGACGAAAAGATAAAGATACATACGGATCCATCAACGACATCTTCACGCGCTAGTGCACCAGGTCACCAACCGACGTGTGAGGAGCAGCGGCGTTGGCGGCAAGCTCAACGTGCTTATGAACAATGTTGTCCAAGGTTGCCCTGCGGTGCAAGAAGGCCAGCATCCTATCGTCCTCCTCTTGCATGTAGTAGTCCTTGTGGACGATTTGCGCGTAGATGTGGGTGATTATGTCATTGGTGTCTTGCTGCGCCAGGCGCCGCGTGGCGAGCGCGACCTCGAGGTGGACATTCTCTGGCGCGACGGCGGGCAGTCCCAGGGCCACCAATGCGTCGAAGAGGTTGTCACCATAGAGGCCGTTGAGGGTCGCAGGCATCACAGAGCCTGGGCGCGTGGGCTGGAGGCGCACGTCAAGGTCGTCCGCGAGCTTCTTGACAACGGTGAACTTGTCGAGGAAGCCGAGAAGGACCTCATCGAACAAGGAGACGAAGCTGTCGTCCAAGCGGCCCCTTGCCCTAGCGACCTCAAGCACTACCTCGAGACGTTCCTCGGTGCCGGGCTGCAGGCCGACGTCGTGGACCATCTGGCACAGCCGGCTGATGCTCGCGCTCATCGCCTCCAAGGGTCTAGCTTCTAGTCAACTGATCTTGTGATTGGAGTGATCACTCTTGCCCTTGGGTGCGTAGGTGCGTAGGATTTCTTAGATTGGACTGGCGGGAGCCTTTATATGAGAAGTGCAGACTATGTTGAATTCACGTGTGTGTTGGCCATCTACTCCTCGCCCCTCTACTGCACCTACCTTTGGCTGTATGATAGGTTGGCCATCCACCCATTGGGCCCACATGTCATACACCCAAAGGCAAGTGCAGTAAGTCAATGAAGCCGCGTCCCCCTCTGTGCCGGTGCAGTATAGTCATCTCACCGGACCTCTAGTTGGGGCCAAATGAGAGAACTTTGATGTTTACTGGTTTATTGGTCCCCTTTGCATTTTGCGCCAAGTTTTGACCTTTGATTTAACTAATAAAATGTTAATGCATGTAACCAAAAATGTTGTGTAAGTCACCTTACGAAAACCAAATAATCCCAAAACACTTAGGCATGGTACATTAACTCCCTCCTCGTTTCTTATTTCGTGACATATCAACCAATGAGAGATGTGGGTCGTGCATGCTTTCAATGACTTGAGACTACCAAACATCACATGCGGTGGTTAGTTCATTGCATGTAATCCTATTAAGTAGCAAAAAGACATTAAGTTATCTCGCCGATAGGAATAAAACAATACACCATGTATTTATTTCCAGAGGGAGTAGTACATTTTTTGTGACATGCATTACTAGATATTGCTAGTCAAATACTAAATCCAGATGGACGTGGTAGTACTACTAAATCCAGATGGTGGTGCTAGTACTAGTAGTAGTACTACCAATGTAGTAGCACTATACTACCCATTGGTCAAATTAATAAAGGTTGCTCCTCACAGTGAAGTGACAAGACCCTACGCCGGAGATGACACCTGAGTATAGGCGCCGTGTTTGGCATACCATAGTCAGCTTCACCGTCTGCAGTCACTATCATCATGGCTATAGACCTAGCCTGCTTACAACTAGCCGCGTTCGACATAATTTCCCGTGCGTAGATGCCCGTGCATTGCACGGAACACCAAGATTGGGGGGTGGACGGCGCCGGCAGCGGCCATCGCGCCCGATTTTTCCATGGTCTTCTAGATGTGGTGGGGAGGAGATAAGGCTGATTGTGAGAGACAAGGAGTTGTTTGTAAATACGGAACAAGTGCGGGCATCTTTTTGCAAAACTAGAGAAGTTTGGTTTGTATGCGTCAGATCTAGATCCGACGACTATTGGTGAAAGATGGCAGGAACAACATCATCACCAACTCAGGACCTGTTTGATTCGCAGGATTTTGAAAACACAGGAATAGGACACGACAATATTACAAGTTTCAAACTGATATTACAAATGTTAGGGGTAATGCTGCACCTACCAAGAGGGAATTACTAGGAAGTTTACGTAAAACTTTCGTTACTTTAGGTGGATGCAACATTATCGTACGAACTAAAATCCACCGCCCTGACAAGTCACTAATGGGCAAATAAGTTTTTGAGTCTCTGGCCACTTGATGTTTCAAAAAGAAATTCAGTTTTTGCGGAGACTTTGTCATTTAGGCTTAGACGCTTGCGATGATCAGCACGCCATTCATTGTTGCGCTAGAAAACGCCAAACCTCATTTCCTTGAGCACACTTGCCTCCAGAACAAAGAACCTGTCCAATTTAATCTCTGATGTGCTACCTCGGTAGTCGATCAAATAATTTCTGTAAGATGGAGATCAAGGCATGCGATGAGATTGTTATAGTGCAGCACATTTTTCACGTTCGGGCCTTTTTTATCTGCAAAAGAAGAGAACATATTAGAGTAGCTGGCTGTATAAGATTGCCGTTTCATCAAGAGGTACCAATATCATTTGCTCATACGATAGGGTTGGCTGGGTAGTGATATTTTTTCACCCTCTCTCTCTCTATCTCTCTCTCTACTCTCTTTCACCTAGGAGTACGTGAAGAGCTTGGGCATTTGTTGCCTTCCACTATGTGGTCGATGCCATATTTCGGAAAAGTATGCCACATAATACGCATCGATGTCAAATCAAAAGATTTTGGCACCGCTCTCGCAATGTGAGAGAGTTGGCACCGCTGTGCACACAGACCCACATGTATAAACAAATCAATCAAACCAACTACACCAGCCTCTCACTCTCCCAAACAAGTGTTTTTTATTGCCTCAGTCCTCTCTCTCCCACGCAAGTGTTTTTTCATTGCGTGAGTTAATTTGGCACTTGAGCAAAGTAGGTGATCCAGATTGGGGCACCAGGTGAGCAATGGAGGGGCATCGATGCCAAATGCATCACAAGTGAATTTGGAACATGTTTTGGCCTACATAGTGGAGGGACGTTATAGCCCACTTTTATACTACCTCTTATTTAGTATAATATTTTGACCATAGATTTACGTAAGAAAATGCCAATGCATGTCAGTAAAAATTACACCATTTGAAATTATTTTCAAATACGAATCCAACGATATAGTTCTTAGTGACATGCATTAACATTCGTCAGTTGAATCTATGGTCAAATTTTGATACTACAAAATAGGAAGAGTAAACCAGGACGGAGGTAGTACTTGCTCTTAGGGTAACCATATAGTTACTGGAGTAGTCTAAGTTACTTTCCACTATGACTATCCTAGGCTACTATAGTAGTACAACAACAAAATGATGCAGGTGACCACGTGAGAAAAAAATACTAAAAACATTTTTTTTGGTGCAGTGCGTAGATGCAGTTTTGAACACTACACTTGTCATCGTAATTTGGGAAAATTACAAAAAAAAATTGTGCTACGTTGTGATTACCGTTTACTAATAGGAAATAAGTTTCACGTCGATGAGTAGCTTCTCCGTGCACGGAAAGTATGTAAGGAATCCAACAACTTGATCCAGATTGGGGCCGGTAGATTTTATTGCCAAGATCTTCACTGTGCGCATAGACTGGGTCAAGCTTGTGGGAATCATTTTTTGGAAGACGGTCGTAAATACATCAAGAATAAATTTAAAAATGTGAATTTCAAGAAGACGGAGAAGAAGATGAGTGTTGTACCTGAACAATTACGGATCCAATAAAGACTTCGAAGAATTTGGCAGACGAGTGCACCAACGCTGTCAATTTCGGCACGTCAATGACCTGATTTTTGTTGGACCTTCTAGATCCGATACAAGCAATCTCTCAAGGAAAGGCGCATTCTCAATGAGCATAATGTGGAACGGCTAGAGTGATCTCTTCCCAATTGATGTCTTGTTGCGGGGCCAGCAAGACACATAAATCCATCGGAGATTCGTCGAGGCGATGTGGAGGCTAATGAACCCGTGGATCTGCTCAAGACTAAGGTACTCGAGCGCAGTACAACTGCGGAGCAGGTGCTCCATAGCCTTCTTCGAGATGACAACGTCAAAGAGGTCGAGCTGCTTGAGTTGAGGGAGAAGAAGGGCGGGCGCGACATTAATCCGGGGAAGATAGTAGGAGCTAGCTGAAGCTAGCACTGCGCTGCGTTGGCGCGAGGTGGAGCGCGGATGGTGGCAGAGAGCAACATCATCCAGCTTCAAAGCTGAGCTCCTCGAGCTGATCTAGGGCGGGGGAAAAGAACCACTCGTTGAACTTGGGATGGACCTTGCAGTTGGTACTGAACATGCGGATGTCAAGGCGTCTAGCTGGCCCAGGGTGCGATGAAAGGATCTTGGAGACTGTGGCCATGCGTTTGCAATCCCTATCGCAGAGGCACCTGTCGACGGTGAAGTTGAGGGGGACACGGCGCCACAGGGGGCGCCACCGCCGGGAGAGCAAGGCGATCCGCACAGCATATTTGGTGGGGAGGAGGCCGATGATGATGAGCAGCATGTCGTCGGGAAGGCTGCTGATGAAGTCCAGGCTCGCCGGATGCAGTTTTGGCTCGAGCCGCCTCCGCTTGTTGGCTGCCTCGCCGTCCATCTCAACCAGTGGCTACGCCAGTGTACACGTGTGCTGGTGTGTGTTGTGTGCTGGGTGTGCGCGAGTGCGTCCTTCTATGCATGCCGTCGCGCAGTGGTGAATTGTGCGCGAGTGCCTCCTTCATGCCGAAGAAGTCTGTCCTCAATGCACCCTCAATTTACTAGCGTGCGGGGTGCTCCCCCGAGTGGTTTCAACTTTGTTTACTTCACCGCATGTCAAATAGGCCTCTAGTTTACATATTTTCACACATTGCCACATGGGCCAGCACACGAAGATACAGAACACGAGCTGACAAGGCAGCATGTGGACTGGTTGACCGGTCAACTAAACAATATACGGAGCTATACGTTGACACAATAAGTGTATAATCAGTCGGTATAGAGTGTTCGAGTGAGAGGGGGGCCCGTGAGAGATAGCAGAGAGAGAGAAAGAGCTACTCCCTCCGTTCGATAATGTAGTTCCAACTTTTTTAAAGTCAAACTTTTGAAACTTTGACCAAGTTTATAAAGAAATTACTTATATCTACAATACCAAAGATAAATGATAGTATGAAGTAAGTACATGTTGTGATGAATCTAATGATTGTTCCAGATGTAAATGTTTTCTCCACATATACCTGGTCAAACTTTTATGAGGTTTGACTTTTCAAAACATCCATATCCTTATGGACGTGAGAGAGTCCCTAACTAGAGAGAGAGAGAGAGAAATAGAAAGAGTGAGTGAAAAAAGTGTGTGTGCGTGTGTGAAAGATACATGGACAACACTCGATAAAAGTCAAGAAAAAATGTGTGTGTCTTATGCAAACATATGACACATGCACCTTCGACAACGGAAGCAAGGTGAGGAGATAGTGTGTGGTTGTTTGCAACTGAGAGTGCAAGACCCCTAGCACGTGGCCAAGATGGGTCTGACAAGCAAGGGAGAGAGGTCGAGGGAGACGTATGGAGAAAATGCAGACATGGGGAGGAGAGAGTGTATTTTTGTCATAGAGAAATCCCCTAGAGATCGTGATGGGACTACATGGGTGGGAGATCGAGTGACAAGGTGTGTGCGCGATAGAAGATAGCCCGAGAGATATCGAGATAGACGTATGGATGGAAGGAGACAATACGTGTGTTCCTGATGGCTAGTGAGAGATAATCATACTTAGGGGGGAGTGCTTGCGCCTATGATAGAGTGAGGGATTATGGTACTTATTAGGGGGGGTGTCACATAGAGAGAGAACAAGGGTGGAGAGTGTTGGATGGGTCTATATGTATAGCGCGAGCGAGACATGTGTATGTGTGAACCAGGGAGATATAAAGTTTGAGAGAGATTGAGGAGCCCCGATAAGGCTGAGTGGTGCGTCAGATAGCTGAGAGGGGGAAAGAGATATTCCATCCGCTCGATAATGAAGTGCATGTAAATTTTTTAGAAGTCAAACTTTGGAAACTTTGATCAGGTTTACGCAAATGTTATTTATATCTACAATACCAAAGATACATCATACAAAACTACATCTCATGGTGAATCTAATGGTATATGTTTGCCATTCTAGATGTAATTGTTTTTCTCCACGTACATGGTCAAACTTTGTGATGTTTGACTTTTCAATAAATCAATATGCTATGGACCGAGGAGAGTGCCTAAGTCGAGAGAGATCAAGTGCGTGTGAAGGAGAATGAGTAAGTGTGCAAAAAGAGTATGTGTGTGAAAGACAAAGTGACAACAAACGATAAATTAGAGAGAGTGTGTGTGTTTTTCGTTTCTTAGGCGAACATCTCACGCATGCATCTCCGAAATAGAAAAGCGAGGCGAGGAGATACACGAAGATAGCTAGTGTGTGATTGTTTGCAACGGAGAGAGACACCCATATAGCACATGTCCAATAGAGGTCTGGCCAACAAGGAACAAAGGTCGAGAGGGACACATGGAGAACATGGACGCATGGGGAGGGCGAGAGGGTGTGTTTGTGATAGAGAGATCCCCTCGAGATTATGAGGGGACTATATGGGTGGGAGATCGAGGGAGGTGTGTGCGCGATAGAAAGATGCCCCGAGATAAATCAAGATAGACCATGCACATCTTTGTGATGGAGACTAAGATTAGCTAGTCATATACATATAGGGGGACTGCGTGCGCCTACAATTGAGTGAGAGACCATCATACTTGGCTAGCTAGGCAGGAGATTGTGTGTGTGTGCGTGTGAGATGGAGAGAGAACGAGGGAGAGAGATAGAGTTTTAGATGGGCCTATCGAGTGCGAGTGAGATATGCATGCGTATGTGTGACCCAGGTAGATGGAGAGTTTGAGAGAAAGGGGGAGAGCTCCGAGACGACAGAGTGGTGCATGAGAGAGTTACGTGCAACGAGCCAAGGAATTTGTGTGCGTACAATGAGTGCACCCAAGATATCTAGCTTGGACTAGATAATCATACATAGTGTGCGAGAGAGACCTATAGATGGAGTATATATGCATGCGAACTAGAAAGACCCCCCCCACACACACACACAAAGAGAGAGAGAGAGAGAGAGATGGAGAGAAAGCGAGAGGGACCAACAAGGTTTGTGAGTTGGATGCGTGCGACAGAATTGGAGATTGTCGGGGAGAGAGAGAGAGAGAGAGAGAGAGCAGGAGTCCGGGAGAGGGGGAGGTCGCGTTTTATGCATCAAAGACTGATATAAACAATGTTTCGATATAAACTTGCATTCAAATATTTAAATTGGAGAACATCTTGTCTGCAATCTACACATGAACGGATATATGCGGATATCAAACAAGTTCATTAATTTGACTTTCAACATGTTCATGGAGTACTATAATACTGTACAACATGCTACTCGATTGAGATGTTCAATTTTGGATTTAGTTCACTATTTTGACCTGGTGAACGAGCTATTTCATTGAATCGAGATATTTTATTTTGGGTTTGATTCCCGTTTTTGAGTGGGTCAACTATTTGTCTTATAGTAAATTGCTAGCAACGAGCATGTAAAAACGCATTACTCCCGAGCATCATCTCTCCATCTAAAAAAGAACGGGCAATGAGCTAAGGAATTTGTGTGCGTACGATGAGTGCACCCAAGATATCTAGCTTGGACTAGAGAATCATACATAGTGTGCGAGAGAGACCTATAGATGGAGTATATATGCATGCGAACTAGAAAGAACCCCCTCCACACACACACACAAAGAGAGAGATGGAGAGAAAGCGAGAGGGACCAACAAGGTTTGTGTGTTGGATGCGTGCGACAGAATTGAAGATTGTCGGCGAGAGAGAGAGAGAGAGAGAGAGAGCAGGAGTTCGGGAGAGGGGGAGGTCGCGTTTTATGCATCAAAGACTGATATAAACTTGCATTCAAATATTTAAATTGGAGAACATCTTGTCTGCAATCCACACATGAACGGATATGTGCGTATATCAAACAAGTTCATTAATTTGACTTTCAACATGTTCATGGAGTACTATAATACTGTACAACATGCTACTCGATTGAGGTGTTCAATTTTGGATTTAGTTCACTATTTTGACTTGGTGAACAAGCTATTTCATTGAATCGAGATATTTCATTTTGGGTTTGATTCCCGTTTTTGAGTGGGTCAACTATTTGTCATATAGTAAATCGCTAGCAATGAGCATGTAAAAACACATTACTCCCGAGCATCATATCTCCATCTAAAAAAGAAGTGGCAAGCTAATATTTCAAAATTTGATTCGAATCGACTTGGTAAGTAGACGTGGATGCTCATTCTCCAAAATTTTGAATGAACCGTTAAACATCCTATGCTCGGTGGAATTCGCCGGAGAAAATAAATGGGAGACGCGAAACTACCGTCCTATGTGGGACACGCATCAATTGGCCCATTGTACATCGAGGGTAGGTTCGTAACTTCATCCAAGCACGCCTTCTCCTCGGCCGAAATGACATGTGCCGAGTAATTCATAAACCATGGTCGGCAAAACACGCTCTCCTCGCCCGAAATAGCTCGCGCCCACTATTCAAAAACACGCTCTCCTCGCCCGAAATCGCTCGCGCCCACTATATTTCAAAACACGCCCTCCTCGCCCGAAATCGCTCCCGCCCACTATTTGGGGAGAAGCAAAGTTATTCTACTATCCCCGACCCTCAGTACACAGACCCAAGCCGAGAAGCCAAAAGGCAAGGGTAGAATTGTAACTCCCCCTCACATTTCAGACAAATGCGTCCGTAAAACATGGTTCCACTCTCCTCCCAATCCCCCCCCATTCATACCTCGTGTGCGCCAAATCACCTTCTCCCTGGAAGCTCCCTTCTCCCGAGCCGCGAAACCTCAGCCCCTCCTCCATGGCGCCCCCACCACACCAATTTCACAGCCGCCCTCCTCCCTAATGCCAGAGACGCTGTCCATTTGCCATCGTGCACTGGGCCGTGTGCCTCTTACTCCGTGCTGCTAGAGCTGCCTCGACGACGGCCGCGTGAACCGTACCGGAGCTGATTCACCCACGCCGTTGTTCACGGCGCCAGAGTGGCTCCAACTTCGGATCCGTCTAGAGTCCCGGCGCTGCTTCCCCATAGCCGTCGACCGTCATGACATGGATGTTTCCCAGCCGCCGATCGCCACCGCAACTGCGCCGGCCTCACCAACTCGGCAGCTAGACCTGCCTACTTCACCATGCCACCAGATAGGTCGCACCCTCATCTCAAATCACTTTATTTAGGCGTCAGTTGTCTGAATTTTTATTCTGGGCCAATTGATTCCCAATGGAAAGCAGCACCCCTCAAGGCGGCGGAGCTCCTAGGCTGTCAGTTGGCTGCTGTCTAACTTAAGAGTGTGGGCCCGCAAGTTCATCGTGGAAGCAGTGCTTAGATGGCTATCTTAGAGTTGCGTGGGCTAAAGGCACTGCCGCCGCCGGATCTAGATGACGGGGAGTCTTTGTGCATTGGCCCTGGGGCGGCGCAACCACGACAGTGCGGTGGGACGGGGAGCGGGGTTTTGGCCGGGGGCACGGACGGCGGAGGCAGGCTGCTCTGCTGTTGGTCGCTGGCTCTTCGGGGAAGATTCCTAACAGTGGTTAGCCGGGAGGCACAAGACGGCCATCAAGCCATCCGGCGTAGATCGGACAATACCAAAATAAAATAAAATCGTGTGACCCCAATTTAGTCTTCAGTCAATAGATGTGTGACCACTCTCGTACCTTGTTGTTGATCTCTTAGTGTATTTCTTCAGATCAAAGAGATGTGTCGTTCTTAACATTATGTGTTATCTTCATCTTCAGCCACACCGTCTTCCTACTCACCATAGCTGCTCCAACAAGGGAGGCATACACCAGAAGGGAGCTATAGTCCCCACTCAACAGTTGCCTGCATCAAATGCGCGTGCCCGACATGGACAGCCACAACAACTGCAGGGCCATCGACAAGTCAGCACACGATGCTCACTCCTATGGATGGCGGCCAGATAGGTTGTACCCTCATCTTACTTGTGTGCAACATTTATGGCTTTGTTATTCATCTAAGCATGGAAAATAGATTATCACATTTCACTGTATATTCATGCTGATCTCTTACAGGTGTTGTTCAGGAGTTAACGCTGTTCCATAGTTCAGCTAAGATACTTGTTCTTTAGGTAAGGCTGATCCATAGTTATCATCCATCAGCCAATGCTATCCCACAGGCTAGTGATTATAGTATTATACCACTTCTAGTATTACGTATGTTGTTCTTTAATACTTTTGTGTGCCATCTAGTTAATCTCGAGTACAAACGATACATATTTTGTATCTTTCATCTGTGTTCTCCCTTTAGTTTTTCAGACCTGTTGCTGCTAGTTAACCCCAGTCCTACTATTTATGTCATCTCCTAAAGGCACTCATTACATAAATCTAACTACTAGTTGTCTTCCATGCATGTCAGATATAATTGCACACACTGATATATCCACAAGAACCTCACTGAGCAATGTAAAGGTCAATAAACTTGATGTCAATGATACCCAATATGATGGAACATGTAAAGGCAGTTCTTCAGAAGACTTGCAGAAAGATGTTGAATCTTCACCCCACAAGGTCCTTGCTCTAACTTGGCCCGTGATATGGGTACAACATGCATATAATGTCCTCGAGTGTATCTACTCTGTTGCAATGCCATGTGCTTAGCATGCTGATCATGCATGTAAATATGTCATGCCTTCCTATTTTTCAGTACCTATTCCATTCACGATAACATGTTCTCAAATTCAAGTACTATCATTCTACTCTATCGCAATGCCATCTGCTTAATTTGGACATCATGCTTCTGAATATCTTATGCATTGTTATTCATCAGTATGTACTTCATCTGTCTACCATACCATGTTTTTTTACATTGAAGTGTTGTTCTAGTGCTCTGTTGCAATGCCATCTTAGTTCCCCAATCATACACATGTATATTGCCTTACTTTTTCTGTACGTATTCCGCTAGCATACATTTTTACATTCAACTAGTGTTTTTTTACTGTGTTGTCCTGTCGTATCCCTAGATCTTACACCATACTCCCTCTGTCCGGATTACATGTTGACGAAATGGATAAAAAAGGATGTATCTAGAAATGAAATACGCCTAGACCCATCCATTTTTTCCGGATGGAGGGAATACATGTCAATATGTCATGACTTTCTATTCTTCAGTACCTATTCCATCTCTCTGTTGTAGCATGTTTTATAATTGAAGCACCATTCTTCTATACAAGGCATGCAAGGGGAAGACGACTATGTTAGAATATGAAGCGTTCTAAACCAGGTCTTTGCAAAAGATCCAAACGCCAGGAGATAATAAGACAACACCAGTTTTTATAGATACTGCTCCAGCACAGAGAAACCTAACTCCTACTGATAATAAGCAGATTCCAGTGGCCAAAGAACGCTCCAGTCCAGCAAAAAATATGTCAAATCCATTCTAAGAAGCGTGTGCGTATCCTTGCATCATGAAATTTTATAGCATGTCGATCATATTTTCTACACGTTTCTTACCCATCTCTCTTTTAGAAAATAAGCTTAACAGATAGAAGAATTTCTGCACTGGTATCGTCTGTGAGGAAAGATTCTTGCGGGAATTCTCTATGCTCCAATGCAGATGTAAGTACCTGTTGTATATCACTATATTTTTACATCAGCATGTATTTGTTTAATCGGCGTGAATCCAACCTTTCTATGATCTAAATTTAGTTGTAGCAAAATGTATGATTAAAGGCCACAATGTTGATTTTTGTAAGGAAAACTGCCTGGTAGTTTTGCATCCTGAGCTGCATGAGTGTACTATCTCATATCAGTGGGTTTGATTACTTTGGTTCTGCAGTGGATTTTCAGTGTTTTTTACTGTGTTGTCCTGTCATATCCCTAGCTCTTACATCATACTCCCTCCGTCCGGATTACATGTCACAGAAATGGATAAAACTGGATGTATCTAGAACTGCAATACACCTAGACCCATCCATTTATTTCCGGATGGAGGGAATACATGTCAACATTTCATGCCTTTCTATTCTTCAGTACCTATTCCATCTCTGTTGTAGCATGTTTTATAATCGAAGCACCATTCTTCTATATAAGGCATGCAAGGGGAAGACGGCTATGTTAGAATCTGAAGGGTTACAAACCAGGTCTTTGCAAAAGATCCAAACACCAGGAGATAATAAACCAACTCCATTTTTCATAGATACTGCTCCAGCACAGAGAAACCCAACTCCCACTGATAATAAGCAGATTCCAATAGCCAAAGAACTAGTCCGCTCCAGTCCAGCAAAAGAATGTCAACTCCATTCTAAGAAGCGTTTGCGTATCCTCGCATCATGAAATTTTATAGCATTCTGATCACATTTTCTACATGTTTCTTACCCATCTCTCTTTTAGAAAATAAGGTTAAATGATAGAAGACTTCCTTCATTGGTATTGTATTCGAGGAAAATATCTTGCGGGGATTCTCTGTGCTCCAATGCTGATGTAAGTACCTGTTGTATATCACTATATTTTTACATCAACATGTATTTTGTTAATCGGCGTGAATCCAACCTTTATTTGACCTAAAATTAGTTGTAGCAAAATGTTAAAGGCGCCGATGTTGATTTTTGTAAAGAAAACTGCTTGGTAATTTTGCATACTGAGCTGCATGAGTGTACTATCTCATATCATGCACATTACTGAATTGTAATGTTGCTCTGGTTGCCCATTCATTCGTTCTCTCAATGTTGCTTTCGTATTACCTTACCTGGCTGATGATAGCTATGTCATATTGTGTTAATTTGGTGTTGGCTAGTTGCCCAAACGTTCATTGTGCCAATGTTGATTTCCTATTATCTGACTTGGCCAATGATAGCAATGCCAGTGTATTAATTTGGTGCAAGCTGCTGAAGATAAGAAGACAAACTCTGAAAACAGCAAGGCAACCCCATTGTTTCTTTCAAATAAATCTAGGCCAGGTAATATGGAAATAACTCATGATTAATCTGTTTGGTTCCCTCCTAATTTATGTTATGATGAAGTGGTCGAAACACTCTCCACTATCAATAATACAAGCCTGCCAAAATCGCCATCTGAATCTGTTCACTATCCTCTGTCTCGAATGCAACGGAAAAAATGTATGTTTGTGAACCAATTAATAGCTGAAGGAATGATGGAAATGGTGGAGGAATCAGAGGTGCAGAGTCGTGCGACACAACAACTGATCAATGTTTTCAAAGACAGTGTAGCAAAGCTGCAAGAACTTGCCCACATGCTTATGGGCATCATCCGTGCTGATGTTGCAGATTGTGACGTTGTAGATCTTTAGGTTCTGTTCATTTCTTTGCACTGGCATCAATCTTTGATTGTCCAGTGGATGCAATTTCCTGTAATATATGCTGGATGTGCAATGTTTTTCCCTATATATCGTACCTTTGCTTGATCGATTTTGGTCCTGTGCACAATTGCTCATCGTAATGGGCTCAAATTATCTAATTTGGCCTAAAGACATGTATGAACTTTAGTGGGCCCATTAAGTTAATGGGCCGTTACCAGGCCGAAAGTTAATGGTCGGCCCTCTTAACTCCCGGGTCATTAACAGGCCAACATCGAAGCGGGAAACAGGTGGGCCCAATTGATTTCATGGGCCGTTAATAGGCCGTTACTAAGTTCGGGCTACATATGGCCCAACTATACCGTGGGCCTTTAGCAGGCCGAAAGAGACAATGGGCTTGTACTGGACCATGAAGAGCATGGGCCGCTAAGAGGCCGAAAGTCAGGTCGTATTGTAAATGGCCCAACTGTGTTGTGGTCCTTTAGCAGGCCGAAAGAGAAATAGGGCTGGTATTGGACCATGAAGGGCATGGGCCGTTAAAAGGCCAAAACTCAGGCCTGACTACAAATGGCCCAACAGATATATGGGCCGTCAACAAGATGAAAGACACACCGGGCCGAAAATTGGCCCAACACTTAAATGGGTCGCTAAAAGGCCAAAACTTAGGTCTGACTACAAATGGCCCAACTGATTTATGGGCCGTCAACAGGCTGAAAGACACACCGGGCCATAAATTAGCCCAACATTTAGATGGGGCACTAAAAGGCCGAAATATGTACATCGTGAAAATTGGCCCATCCACTGAATGGGCCGTTAACATGCCGAAATCTCATCGGGCCGATATTGAGCCCAAATATATACCGGGCTCGAACTAACGATGGGCTACAATGATGTCAAATCTTTAATGGGCCGTTGACGGGACAAATTGGCACATCTCGTATCGGCCATGGGCTTAAATGGACCTAACACAAGTAGGCCTTATATGGACCGGCCTGCTAATTTTTACTGGGCTGGCCTTTTTCACCAGAATGGGCCATTGTTGGGCCATGCCATGTGTCGACCTATCATAGGCGCCTCCTGTCCAATGAGTGGATGACATTTGTCCCAATGGTGAGGCAACACGTGTTTCCTCCGGCCAATGATGATTTTACACGTGGAGAATCCCCATTGGTCCGGGCTGTTAACGGATTATCGGATCCAAAACCGGACCTGATAGCTTAACGGCGTTCCATTACCATGGATGCCACGTGTCAGTCACCCTTGATGAAATAACTTCGGTGACGCGTGATTTATTATCATGGAAGTGGAGACTTCCGTGATGATAATTTTGGTAATGTCATGGAACACTTCTACGACAGGACAAGTATGACTATCTTGATTCTGTCATAAAATCATCATGTATGTACATGCATGACAAAAACGCGACCTACTGTGACAAACATGTATCATCACGGAAGTGTATTTTTTTGTAGTGATGCATGCATACAATCTTAGTTGGAGGTGCCCCCTATAGCGCTTCTTTATTTTCTCTTGCACGGGGTCATCGCCACGGCTTTATACACGGGGTTACATGTAACTAAGGCAAGGCCTGTACAAAAGGGTCGCTACCAGGCAGGGCCCGACAGCCGCGCTTTACAGGTAGAACTTGCGGAGATGCTCAATATTCCATGAGTTTTGCAACTGAGTGCCATCTCCGGTCTCCAGACGGACTGCGCCCGGTCTGGTGACTCATACTACCCGGTAAGGGCCTTCCCACTTTGGTGACAGCTTGTGTGTACCCTTGGCGGACTGAACGCGCCTAAGGACAAGGTCACCTTCCTCAAAACACCGGGCACGAACCCTGTGGCTGTGATAGTGGCGCAAGGCTTGCTGATAGCGTGCATCATGCGTAGCAGCCCGGAGACGGGTCTCTTCGAGTAGCACAGTGTCGTCACGCCGATGTTGATCTTGTGCTATTTCATCGTAGGCAAGCACTCGAGGTGACGCGTAAATGAGTTCCATGGGGATAAATGCTTCTGCCCTGTAGACCAGGGAGAAGGGAGTCTGCCCGGTAGCTCGGTTTGGTGTCATTCTTAGGGACCAAAGAACTACGGGCAGCTCCTCAATCCATCGCATGTCGTGCTTCTGCAACATATCAAATGTTCTTGTCTTGAGTCCAAGTAGCACTTCTGTGTTCGCCTTCTCAGCTTGTCCATTGCTCCGGGGGTGTGCCACGGAAGCGAATGAGATCTTGCATCCGAGGGCCTGAACATATTGCATGAAGGCGTGGCTCATGAACTGGGTGTCATTGTCGGTGATGATCCTTGCTGGAACTCCAAAACGACACACCAATTCTTTCAAGAACTTGATAACTGACTGAGCAGTCACCTTTCTCACGGCAGTCACCTCCGGCCACTTTGTAAACTTGTCGATGGGAACAGACAAGAATTCAAAGTCCCCGATTGCTCGGGGGAAGGGGCCGAGGATATCGAGCCCCCAGACCGAAAATGGCCATGATAGAAGGATTGTTTGAAGAGCTTGGGCAGGCAGGTGTGTTTTCTTGGAATGGAACTGGCAGGCTTCACATGTCTTGACAAGCTCGACCGCATCTTGGAGGGCTGTGGGCCAATAGAATCCTTGCCGGAATGCTTTCCCAACTAATGCCCTTGATCCAATGTGGGAGCCGCACATTCCTCTGTGAATCTCAGCCAACAGTTCCTTTCCTTCTTCCCGGCAGACACACTTCAATTTCACACCATTGGGCCACCTTCTATACAAAGTGTCATCAACAAACTAATACATACTGGCCCTCCGGGCTACTTTTTCAGCTTCATCTTGGTCGTTGGGAAGCTCTCCGATCTGGAGAAAGTGGACAATGTGCCTTGCCCAAGTTGGAGCCTAGGGCTCGGAAACGAGGACTAGCGGCACCTCCTCCGCAGCGGGAGCACCAGCCTTGTTCGTGGGGTTCGTGGACCCGGCTGGAGGGGGTGGTCAGACAGGCTGTGAGGAGTTGTTTCCGGTAGGGAATCTGCCGGGAGCGGGCGGATCGACCGGGAGAGGCTTTCCGGTGTCCAACTTTCTCCTCTTCCGGGCCATTGTTGCTGGGGATACGGAGGGCTAAGTGAGATGGAGAACAAAAGTTCCTGGTTCCACAGGAAGCTTCTGCGCAGCACACTTTGACAGATGATCAGCTATGCTATTTTCCACACGGGGTATGTTCTCTATTTGCATTCTGTCAAAGTTCACGTCTAATCACATCACTTCCTCGACGTATGCCTCCATCAATGGACTTTGGTAATCCTTGTTGAATTGTCTCAGCACAAGCTGTGAATCTCCTCGAATGATCAACTTCTTGATTCCCAATTCAACTGCAATTCTGAGCCCGAAAGGAGTCCTTCATACTTAGTTGTATTGTTGGTTGCCTCTTCCCGAGCAAAATGCATTTGGACAACGTACTTCAAGTGCTCCCCGGAGGGGGAGACAAGAAGCACGCCAGCTCCTGCACCTTGTAGGGAAAAGGCACCATAAAAATACATAATCCATTCTCGGGGTGATTGAGGGAGTCCTGGATAAGGGGGTCCTCGGGCGTCCGAGCTATGTGACCTGGGCCGGACTGTTGGGCCGTGAAGATACAATATAGAAGGCCTTCCCCTGTGTCCGAATGGGACTCTCCTTTGCATGGATGGCAAGCTTGGCATCCGGATGTGTAGTTTCCTTTCTTTGTAAACCGACTCTGTACAACCCTAGGCACCTCCGGTGTCTATATAAACCGGAGTGTTTAGTCCGTAGAGGCTAGGAAAAATCATACAGGGTAGACATCTAGGGTTTAGCCATTACGATCTCGAGGTAGATCAACTCTTGTAACCCCTATACTCATGAAAGTCAATCAAGCAAGAAGTATAGTATTACCTCCATTAAGAGGGCCTGAACCTGGGTAAACATCATGTTCCCTGCCTCTTGTTACCTTCGATCCTGAGACGCATAGTTCGGGACCCCCTAGCCGAGATCTGCCGGTTTTGACACTGACGTTGGTGCTTTCATTGAGAGTTCCTTTGTGTCGAAAACAGAAGGATTGTTGGCTCGCCTTGTCATCAATGACAAAATCACCTCTAGAAGGGCCCTAGCTCTTGGGCAGACCCTCCAGCTTGGCAATTTTACCATGGGTGCCCGCCCGGCCGTTAAGCCAAAGGCGTTCCCCCAAATTGCCAAAAATCATCTCCGCATTGGCCTCGAACACTCCGAAAAGATGGATCCGAAAGATATTTCGTCTGTGAATGAACTGCTAGATCGCATCGCCGCCCTGGGGGTCGCAATAGACTATGATCGGATTGGGCTTAAACCCGATCAGAGGGAAATCAGGTCCCCGTCAATCACCCTTCTGGTTGCGGTTGTTGAGGAGCAAGCCAAGGATAACTCTCCTCCTATGCTGAGAACGAGCTATGTTCGGATTTCCGAGCCCTGCGAGCTAGATACCCATCTTCGGGAAGGGACTTCCTGTCCTCCGAACATAGAACCATGCGTCGAGCCTGAAAATTCCCAGGATACTCCGGATCCTGGGCTAGTGACCTCAGAAATTCTTAAAACTCCGGATCCCATAGTGGGTTAGGGTTCATATTTAGGGCCGCCCACCCACCACAATCAATATTCCCCAAGAAATTCTGATCCTCCGGACATGTGCGACCTAATGTATGTACGGTAACAACCTCAGGAAATAGTCCATCACTTTTGGGACAGATTCCTCTTTCTTAAAAACAAGATCAAAGATTGCTGCGATGACGATGTTGTTTTAGTATTTTGCCGCAACTGTATGGACGAGGGTATCCTCAATGCCCTCAACCGACACCACATACTGCACTTTGCAGATTTGGCACACATAGTACAGAAATATTGCGCCATGGAAAGCGCCTGGAAAGCCCAGACAGCTCGGTGGGAACCGCCGGCCTTTAAGCCACCCACTGGACGGGAAAAAAGGATGCACCCTCACTAGGCACCTGATCATCACCCTATGGACAAGAAAATTAAGCCCTCAATGGGATACAGAACCATCCTTGATGAATGGCTCGATAAGCCCTGTCGGATACACGCAACGCTGAATTCCGAACCGACACACAGCCTGCGGGCATGTTGGGTACTCCGGCAGGTGGCCAAGAGCGGTGAGGCTCTCCTCACCAATATGACCTTCGAGAAATACCCCCGGAGGATGACGATCTCAACATCTTTACGGTCTTTGAGACCTTTCTTTAAATAATCACATAAAAGGGCATTACGCGACCTTCCCGAAGTCAACCAAGTAGTCACAGTAAACCCTTGGAATGATACAGCGATAACTTTCACCGCCAACGATGAACCAAGGGCTCGATCAGTCCGCGCACCAGCCGCTTTGGTCTTAAATCGAATCGTCGACGGCTTTCGGCTCGCTATAGTACACATGGACGGGGGCAGCGGACTGAACCTCATCTACAAGGACATGCTCGATAAAATGCAAATAGACAAGAGCCGCATTGAGAAGAGCAGTACAACCTTTCGAGGCATTATCCCCAGTCGAGAAGTGCGATGCTCGGGAAAAAGTAAACTTGATGTGGTATTCGGCACGCCGGAGAACTACAGGTCTGAAGAGTTAATCTTCCATGTGGCACCTTTCAACAGCGGATAATACACGCTGTTAGGGCGAGACGCATTCACACGCTTTCTAGCCATACCCCATTACGGGTACATGAAGCTCAAAATGCTCGGGCCCAACGGAGTTATCACTATCACCAGTGATTCGGACATAGCACTTCGCGCCGAAAACAAAACTGCATCCCTGGCCCTCGAGGCATTATCCGAGGCCCTTGCGGCCAAGGAGCTCACCGCTCTGCGTTCCACAATGGATAGAGACGACGTAATCCTCGATAAAAGGCCTAAGTCCACTTCTTTCAAGCCAGCACACAAAATAGTCAGATTCCAAGTTCACCCGACGGATCCTATTAAAACAGCAGCCATTGGACCACAGGTGGATCCGACGGTCGACGCCGCTCTAAGAGCATTCCTATGTGAGAATTGGGACATCTTTGCCTGGCATCCTTCGGATATGCCAGGAATCCCATGCAGACTGGCCGAACACAGCCTCAGCATAATAAAGGGGTTCAAGCCAGTTAAGCAAACGTTGCGGCGATTTTCCGAACCCAAGCGACAAGCTATGGGGGAGGAGCTAGCAAAATTACTTGAATCCGGGTTCATTAGAGAGATCAAACACCCGGATTGGCTAGCCAACCTAGACATGGTGACAAAGAAGGACAAATCCTGGCGCCTTTGTGTCGATTTCAAAGACCTCAACAAGGCCTGCCCTATGGACCCCGTCCCACTACCCCGCATTGACCAAATCATTGATGCAACTGCAGGACACGATTCACTGTGTTCCCTCGACGCATACTTCGGATACCATCAGATTAAGATGAAGGAATCCAATCAGGCCACAACGGCATTCATTACTCCGTACGAGCCTTTTTGCTTTAACACTATGCCTTTCGGACTCAAAAACACCGGCGCCGCTTACCAACGCATGATTCAAACATGCCTGGAAAAACAAATTGGCAAGATGGTGGAGGCATATGCAGATGATGTAGTCATCAAAACTAAATATGTCGAATCATTGGTGGACGAAATACACCTTACATTTGACAACCTCCGAACATATGACATATGCCTCAATCTGGAAAAATGCGTCTTCGGCGTTCTAGCCGAAAAGCTGCTCGGGTTCATTGTTTCCAATAGAGGAATCGAAGCAAATCCGGCCAAAATCCGAGCCCTATCATAGTTGGCAACATCAACAGACCTAAAATAGGTCCAAAAACTAGCTGGGTGCGTGGCAGCCTTGAGCCGCTTTATCTCCAGATTGGGAGAGAAGGAGTTGCCGCTATATTGCCTGCTCCGACGTACTGACCACTTTGAGTGGACGGACGCGGCAACAGCCGGGTTGGAAGAAATAAAAACTTTGTTAGCAAACAACCCAATCCTTGCCACGCCCAACGTCGGCGAACCTATGCTGCTGTACATATGTGCAACTCACCAGGTGCTGAGCGCGGTGCTCGTCGTTGAACGAGAGGAAGAGGGACATAAATTCCCACTCCAAAACCAAGTATACTATGTATCAGCGGTTCTCACACCATGCAAATCCTGATACCCGCACTATCAAAAGATAGGATATGCGGTTTTTATGGCATCTCGGAAGCTGCGGCACTAGTTTCAAGAATGCTCGATCACGGTGGCCTCCGAGGTACCACTCAATGACATCATAAACAATCGAGACGCCACCGATCGCATTGCAAAATGGGCTGTCGAGCTCTTACCATTTGAATTAACATACAAGCTACGCCGAGCTATTAAATCTCATGTGTTGGATGACTTTGTCACCGAGTGGATAGAAGCCGAACTCCCTAAAGAGTACGGCACATACTCCAACTGGGTGATGTACTTCGACGGCTCTAAAATGTAAGTCAGACTAGGGGCTGGTGTCATCCTAACATCCCCTATAGGGGAAACAGTCCGTTACGTATTACAAATTATGTATACGGACTCCAATAATGCTGCCAAATATGATGCACTACTGCATGGTCTCCGGATGGCTGTTTCTATGGGCATACATCTCCTCGAGGTGCGCGGGGACTCGAATCTTGCAATATTCCCAAATAAATGGAGAATTCAATGCAAAAGATCCAAAAATGGTGGCTTACCGCAATGCCGTACTCAAAATATCAGCTCGGTTTGGGGGGCTCGAGTTTCATCATGTGGCCTGAGACAGTAATCAAGCAGCGGTCATCCTTGCTCGAATGGGTGTTCAACGCGACCCCGTCCCGCCTAACACCTTCGTGTAAAGGCTTTTCAAGCCATCCATGGCATGGTAGGATGAGAGCGGAAATACCAGTCTGTCAGGACCCCGATTCTAAAGTCACACTGATCTAGCATGTAAGACCTCATATCACTTTGCGGCCTCACGCACGGTATTCCCACAGGTATCGCCTTACCATGGCCCGGGACCGTTTGCGCCTTTTGGCTCACGTATATGATAGTGTCGCTAGCATCCATGTGACAGAGAACCCGGTCCGACATGACTAGTCGTGAACCCAAAGTGGCACTAACTTACGGGGACATGCATACATGAAACAACATCGAGCATGTCGGTCAGCAGCGTGTGAATCCGGGCTGTAGCAACTGGGCTAACAGGACTCCGGGAACCCGGGCTGTAGCAGGCTAGGCAGGACTCCGGATGTCACCGCATGACATTTCCCCTAAGGGACAGACATAGGAACAAAGTGAATCATGTGCCGGACAGTCTAAGTGTTCCAGAGCAGTAGTGCTGGGCTAGCAGGACTCCGGTAAACTGGGCTATAGCGGACTACCATGGCTCGGTGGAAGCACTAGACTACATTTCCCCATAAGGGAGGCTACCAAGGATAGACAACTAGGTTGTCGGATCCCACACATAGAAATACACGTTACACGTACGCATAACGTGCAAGTATGTGCTGTACAACATGGCATCACAACATAACGCAAACTCATATAGATAAAGGCCCAGAACAGCCACATAGCATTAAATACAAACAAGGGTCACATGACCCATCACTCAGAGCATACAAGCAACGAAAGCATTACATGTCTGAGTACAGACAACTACAAAAGAAAAAGGCTGAGGATCCTGACTATCTACAACATCCGATCAAGATCGTAGCTGAGGTACAAGCTACTTGTCGAAGTCCACGTAAACTAGTAAGACCGAAGTCTCCGCTGCAAAAACATAAATAAAGCAACATGAGTACAAAGGTACTCAACAAGACTTACGTCAGATCCTATCATACATGCATTTGTATCAAGAAGGTAATGTGGAGTTTAGTTGCATCAAGCTAGCTTTGACTCAGTGGCTATCCTGTACTACGACTGCTGGTAACTCTTTTGAGGTGGCGCACACGAGTCCACTAATCACCACATCAATACTCTACTATGGATTCATTCCCGTCTCCCTACGAGAAGGCCATCCATAGCACTCACACTTGTCTTGAGCATTTTAGAGTATCCACTTCCAGTTGTCTATGTACCACGTAAGCATCCAAGAAGTCCATAACCGAGGACACGGCTATTCGAATAGATCATGATAACCATGCAGGGGTGTACTTCTTCACACACGCTCTTGCCACTTACCACCATGTACACGTCATGTATCTCGGCAACCTTCAAGCGGAAGCCTGGCGAGGGAGTCGGCCACGACCTAACTAACCACACAATTCTCTGGTCCAGGTTTATCGCCTATTCGGGTTCCATCCGCAAGGAGATCCGGCCGGGGTGTCACTCACGGCCCCAAACGATGTGTGCAGGGTTCCCAAGCCCACCTCGCCAGATGGATCTACGCTTGGTACACCGTGCCACTTGTGCCTAGTCTGTCCCAAGCCCACCTGGCCGGGTGCCACTTGGTAGACTACTAACACTACCTACAAACACCAGAAACTATTTGCGACTCCTGGATAGAGATCAAGTTGGTTAATAAGTCGAGAGAGCTTGGAGCGCCCAGAGCCCAATGTGTGGTTGTAGCTAGTCATTGGACAACATACACAGAAGTCAGTGCTTAAGGACGGTTCCAGTGAGACAACCCACCATGTACTCCTACATGGCCTCTCACCGCTACCTTTACCAAATCGTGTTCACCCACTTAACTCTCAGCACCAGAACATAACATAACACTCCAATTCATTCTGATTTAGTAAAATACTAAACCAATTTATTTTCTTCTGAAAATTATTGTTGGAACTAATTGGATTATTCCAAAGCCCCACAGTAAAAATCAGAATTATTGGACATATATAATATATATAACATATATATATCCAATGCAAATAATTATTGCATTAATTCCAAATGGCCAAAATAAATATTTATGTGTTCCTAAAAATATTGGTTTGAATTTTAACTCTGACCAACATTTTCAAAGAGCAACATGAACATTTTCTTGGACCTTTTTGGAGCAACTTTTATGTGGGTTATTTCCAGAAATGATTTGTGAGGGTTTCACAAATCCCCATTTCAAATTTAAATGGAATTTAAACATGATGCACACATGACTAGCTAGTCTAGGTCATACCAGAACTAGGGATGTGACACGGTCTGGCGCCGATCACACCCATGGATGCCGAACACAATTCAGATATCATCGGTGGCTCGGGCACCGAACCAACGCCTTCCGCCCGTGTAATCATGGCGGTGATCGCCCCATGGACCGAGCCCTTCTTAGCCTACTTCAATAGGAAGGAGCTCCCTGACGACCAGAACGAGGCCCGTCGCATAGTTCGACGCTCCGAAGCCTACAAAGTTCACGAAGGAGAACTCTATAAGAAAAGTACTACCGGAGTCCTTCAAAGATGTATATCCGAAGAGGAGGGACGACAGCTGTTGGCCGAAATACATGCTGGTCTTGGCGGCCATCATACCGTAGCTCGGGCCCTTGTAAGTAAGGCCTTCCGTATGGGTTTCTTTTGGCCCACGGCCCGAGCAGATGCACAAAACCTCATACAACACTGTGTTCGATGCCAGGTCTTTGCCAATCAAAGCCATATGCCGCCCACTGCCCTACGAACAATCCCCATTACTTGGCCTTTTGCAGTCTGGGGACTAGAGATGGTCGGACCCCTTCAAGGGGTAAGCCATAAGAAGAAATATTTACTAGCTATGGTGGATAAATTCACTAAGTGGATAGAGGCCAAACCAGTAAAAACGGCTGAAGCCGGACCAGTGCTAGATTTTATCTCCGGCATTGTACACTGTTATGGTGTCCCACATAGCATTATCATTGATAACGACTCTAATTTCACAGTCGATGAGGTGAAAAATTGGTGTGCTAATCTAGGTATTAAACTCGATTACGCCTCCGTGTATCACCCCAAAACAAACAGTCAAGTTGAACGGGCCAATGGCCTGATAATGAGCGGCATCAAACCCAGACTAGTGCGATCCCTAAAGGAGTTGGATAAGCACTGGGTCGAGGAGCTCGACTCCGTACTCTAGGGGCTGCGGACCACGCCCGACCGCATGACCGGATACACACCGTTCTTCATGTTGTATGGTGCAGAGGCTGTCTTGCCCTGCAATATTATTCATGATTCACCTCGAGTGCGCATGTATGAGGAGAGAGAGGCCGGGCTCGATTGGAAGGACGGCTTAGATGGCCTGGAGGAGGAGCGCGATGTCTCAAAAGCCCATTCCGCATTCTACCAACAACAAACTCGAAGATACCAAAGCAGAGAAGCGCGGGCAAAGACTTATAATGTCGGTGAACTCGTTCTACGCCTACCGGAGAAGAAAAAGGACAAGATCAAGCACAAATGGGAGGGTCCCTTCATTATAGATGAAGTTCTCACTTGAGGAGCCTATCGCCTTCGCAATGCATCGGATAATCGCTTAGAGCCGAACCCATGGAACGCTGCTAGGCTCCGAAGATTCTACACCTAAGTCTGGACACATGCCTTTGTTCGATCCCTTTTTTCCTCCTTTTCAATTTTTTCCTTTTTCTTTTCGTTTTATACGATTTCTAGCATGTGTTCGGGTAAGCCGCACAATTGAGGGGTATACATCCTTAAATGTACATTCCCCACCATAACTGGGGTCTTCTCTCAATAGAAGCTTATTATTATTTTGAGCATAAAGCTCATCACATATATGTGTTCATTCCTCATATGTGTCCTGTCTTTGCCATTATATGCACCTCTTTGACTTAAGTTTTTGCCAAGCTGGGTTGCCTGGCTCCTGTGCTTATTCCCTACTTTCCCATTTGTTCGGCTAGGGCATAAAGGGAGCACCTCTATGATTGTTAAAACCGGGTCCTCCGGACATGTACCTCAAACGGGTGAAGCCGAAAGCTAGCGTTCTTAAGGGAATAACTAGCAAAAGGTCTGTGCGTTGCAATGGAAGAAAACACCGATTACTGTGGAAACCTAGGTTGAAGATTAAATAGGGGTTTAGTTGAAACAGGATCAGCTCTAGCTCGTGCACCACAGGTTCGGCTCACACGCCTTCCCTCCTATCGGGGAAAACCACACCTATGGGATCACAGGAATCCCTACTATGGTTGACAGGGCACGGGGCTGTGGAAAGAGCGGGTTTAGAAGATCAACGCGGTGGAAATTTTATCCAAGTTCGGGCCGCAAGTGATGCATAATACCCTAGTCCTGCTTTGGTGTATCTTTGGTGTTCTTGAGATCTTGAACTAGCTGCGGTGCATGCCTAGTCCAAAGAGTCCCCATCTTTCCTCAGTATGCCTCGGGCCTCCTTTTATATGTCAAAGGGGCTGCCACAGCGGCACATACGAGGTGGAAAGTGTCTATAGTATACAAGTTTATCTCCTGACATCATAGGACAAACGCACTTAATGTGCCGCCTATGTGTCATTTTGCTTTATCGGGGACGGCAGAGAACCTCATTCCGTCCGTCGCCGCCTCGCCTTGCTTCGACACGCGTCTAGGGTGACGAGGCATGCGGCGCCATGCTGGCTGGCTGGTTGCTGAGTTGGTGTGGTGGCAGGGTCTTCATGAAGATCTGCATGCCACCACGCAGGTGCTTGCCTGGTTGGCCTAGAAGCTGCCTGCTGCCACGTAGGTGCGTGCCTAGTTGGCTGGCTGGCTGCTGCATCGGAATGGCCATGGGGCAGCGAAACCTTGGTAAGTGCGGCCCTGGTTGTGGCCCCGCAGATGTCCCCGACAAGGGTCTTGCCGGGGTCTTGTGGGCGTCCCCGGCAAGGGTCTGGCCGGGGGGCCTTTGTCTTTCGGTTCTCATCTAATCTTGCAGGCCTTCAGTCTCCACAAATATCTTCATGCTACCATGCAAGTGCTCCCGAGCTTCGGTCTTGAAGCTTGTCGATGGCGTCATAACTCTCAGGCTCACGGGTGGCAGTCTTGCTGGTGTTGGGAAAGTTGCCCCGGCAAAGCTTTTGCCAGGGCCATGGAGGCCTCCAGGACAAGGCTCTTGTTGGGTGAAGCCCATCTTGTCCTTTTCGCTCTTTATGCTTCTGGCTTGGGTGCTGCCTCGGCAACTTTGTATCTTTTATTCCTCAGCCCTGCCGAGCCCGGCCACAGGTGTGGCTACAACTGCCCGTGCACAAGTAAAGGGGTACAGAAGGGCCCTACTTTTGTACACCGACAGGAGCCCCCGGGTGTGGGCCATACATAAGCACAGAGTGTTGTTGTGCCAGGACCAGAATGGTGCACAGGCATGCGTGGTAGAGTTTTTACTTCGGTAGCTCCTTCGCCAGTTGCGCTTCCCCATGACCCGCATTGAGTGCATGACGTCGGGTTCATGCGTGGGGCGGTTGCAGCATGCTTGCGTCACCTCATGGTGAATAGTAAAGAAGTGTCCCGCGTCTTCCCCATAAAAAAGAGGAAACCACAGAGGGCACTACTCGTTTACCCTCCACGCCTTTTTCCAATCTTGGAACCGTTGTTCCCCTCTTGTTCCTCAAGCACAAATCGGAGCCCCCGCCTCTGCTTGCCGCCGCTACGCCCCCATTGCCTTTGACTCCTCATCCCCTCCCAGCCACCATGGTGCCCAACACCGGCAAGGGCAAGGGAGCGGCCAAAGACGACGGAGGGAAGGAGGTGCAGTAGAGCGAGTTAGTGGAGCTTCAGATGCAGCGCGCCTTCTTCACCTCGACGGTACACGTGCTCATCCTCGCTGTGGGGAAGGGAGACATTGGGGCACCCCACCACGCGTATCATCCCCGCTGCCTTCGCCAAGGACGGCCCAAATCGTTACCCCTTCTTCGTTGATTACATCTCCTGCGGGCTCTGCCCCCCTTTCTCCGATTTCTTCAACGGCATCATGCATACCTACGGCTTTCACCTTCTGGACTTCACGCCGAATGTCATGGCGTGCATAGCCTTCTTCGCCCATCTTTGTGAGGGCTTCGCCGGAGTGCTCCCAAGCACGGTGCTCTTACGCCACTACTTCTATCCTTGCATCCAGCCAGGGGCGCCATCTCTGGTTGTGTCACCTAGATCCCGAGGACCCAGGGCAGGGGAAAGTACCCGAAGGGTGCCTAGAAGGAGCAGTGGGAAGAGTGGCGGGGCCGGTGATGCTGGATTGAAGAGGCAGATCTGCAGGAGTTCTGCCGGGTCCGTCGGGCGCCGTCGATCCGCAAAAAGACTGGGACGATGTCGACGCCAATGACGAAAAACTCACGGTGGCCACCACCAGGATCCATCGCCTCACTTTGGCCGGGCTCACCCTCGAGATGATTGGGGCCGACTTCATCCACCGCCGGATTACCCCACTTCACAACAAGGGGAGGCCGGCCTGGGACTTCCGAAATGCAGCCGACGTCATGAGGCTCCGCCCTGGCTTGAAGCACAATTTCACGGTGCTGCAGCATGCCCACTCTGCCAGAAGCTGTTTCAGCTCAAAGTCGACGAGGCCGGCGGAGTCGAGAGGACTGGCAAGGCCGAGAAGGCCGGCAAGGCCATCAAGGCTGGCGGGTCTTTGTTTGGGTTGCCAGCGGGAGTGGTCCCGTTAAGCAACAACTCTTGCTAGACCACCATCATCGCTATGATGTCGGACTTCAACGCACATGGCCTCGATCCAAGCTGGGCTGAGCCAGAAGCGGAGCGAGTGCATGCCTTCTTTGACAACCTATTGGAGAGGTATGTCCGTGACGAGTGATACGTCTCCAACGTATCTATAATTTTTGATTGTTCCATGCTATTATATTACCAACCTTGGATGTTTTATATGCATTTATATGCTATTTTATATGATTTTTGGGACTAACCTATTAACCTAGAGCCCAGTGCCAGTTTCTGTTTTTTTCCTTGTTTTAGAGTATCGCAGAAAAGGAAAATCAAACGGAGTCCAATTGACCTGAAACTTCATGGAACTTATTTTTGGAAGGAAAGCAACCTGGGAGACTTGGAGTCCAGGTAAGGGAAGCAACGAGGAAGCCACGAGGCAGGGGGGCGCGCCCTCCACCCTCGTGGGCCCCTCGTGGATCCCCTGACGTACTTCTTCCGCCTATATATCTCCATGTACCCTAAAAACATCCGGGAGCACAATAGATCGGGAGTTTCGCCGCCAGAAGCCTCCGTAGCCACCGAAAACCAATCTAGACCCATTCCGGCACCCTGACGGAGGGGGGAATCCCTCTCCGGTGGCCATCTTCATCATCCCGGTGCTCTCCATGACGAGGAGGGAGTAGTTCTCCCTCGGGGCTGAGGGTATGTACCAGTAGCTATGTGTTTGATCTCTCTCTCTCTCATGTTATTTATTTGGCACGATCTTGATGTATCGCGAGCTTTGCTATTATAGTTGATCTTATGATGTTTCTCCCCCTCTACTCTCTTGTAATGGATTGAGTTTCCCCTTTGAAGTTATCTTTTCGGATTGAGTCTTTAAAGATTTGAGAACACTTGATGTATGTCTTGCCGTGCGTATCTGTGGTGACAATGGGATATCACGAGATTCACTTGATGTATGTTTTGGTGATCAACTTGTGGGTTCCGCCCATGAACCTATGCATAGGGGTTGGCACATGTTTTTGTCGTGATTCTTCGGTAGAAACTTTGGGGCACTCTTTGAGGTTCTATGTGTTGGTTGATAGATGAATCTGAGATTGTGTGATGCATATCGTATAATCATACCCACGGATACTTGAGGTGACATTGCAGTATCTAGGTGACATTAGGGTTTTGGTTGATTTGTGTCTTAAGGTGTTATTCTAGTACGAACTCTAGGGCTGTTTGTGACACTTATAGGAATAGCCCAATGGATTGATTGGAAAGAATAACTTTGAGGTGGTTTCGTACCCTACCATAATATCTTCATTTGTTCTCCGCTATTAGTGACTCTGGAGTGACTCTTTGTTGCATGTTGAGGGATAGTTATGTGATGCAATTATGTTATTATTGTTGAGAGAACTTGCACTAGTGAAAGTATGAACCCTAGGCCTTGTTTCAACGCATTGCAATACCGTTTACGCTCACTTTTATCATTAGTTACCTTGCTTTTTTTATATTTTCAGATTACAAAAACCTAGATCTACTATCCATATACCACTTGTATCACCATCTCTTCGCCGAACTAGTGCACCTATACAATTTACCATTGTATTGGGTGTGTTGGGGACACAAGAGACTCTTTCTTATTTCGTTGCAGGGTTGCTTGAGAGAGACCATCTTCATCCTACGCCTCCTACGGATTGTTAAACCTTAGGTCATCCACTTGAGGGAAATTTGCTACTGTCCTACAAACCTATGCACTTGGAGGCCCAACAACGTCTACAAGAAGAAGGTTGTGTAGTAGACATCAAGCTCTTTTCTGGCGCCGTTGCCGGGGAAGTGAGTGCTTCAAGGTATATATTTAGATCTTCCAATCGAATCTTTTTGTTTCTTGTTTTAGCACTAGTTAGTTTCTAAAAGAAAATAAAAAAAATGGAATTGTGTTTGCCTCATACGCTTCATCTTTTTAATATCTTTCGTGAGTATGATGGAAAGGAAAATTGTGTTCAAATGCTAGAAGAAGAATGTATTATAATGTTTGGCACTAAATCTTTGAATGATGGGCATGATTGCAATGTTGTTAGTATGAATTCCTTGAATATCCATGATGCTAATGATATGCAAAGCCACAAGCTTGGGGAAGCTAAGTTTGATGAAGATGATATATTTTGTCCCCCAAGTTTTGATGAGCAAATTTATTATGATGAAAGCATGCCTCCTATCTATGATGATTATTGTGATGACACGTATGCTTTAAAGAATAATGATAACAATGAAACTTGTCATCTTGATTTCAATTTTCAATCCCATGATAGTTATTTCGTTGAGTTTGCTCCCACTACTATTGATGAGAAGAATTTTGCTTATGTGGAGAGTAGTAAATTTTGCATGCTTGTAGATCATGAAAAGAATGCTTTAGGTGTTGGTTATATTGTTGAATTCATTCATGATGCTACTGAAAACTATTATGAGGGAGGAACATATGCTTGTAGGAATTGCAATAATATCAAGTTTGCTCTCTATGTGCTTAAAGTTTTAAAATTATGCTTGTTTTACCTTCCTATGCAAGTTGATTCTTGTTACCACAAGTTGTTTGCTCACAAAATACCTATGCATAGGAAGTGGGTTAGAATTAAATGTGCTAGCCATATTCTTCATGATGCTCTCTTTATGTTTCAATTATTATCTTTTATGTGAGCATCATTGAAATCATCATGCCTAGCTAGGGGCGTCAAACGATAGCGCTTGTTGGGAGGCAACCCAACTTTATTTTTGGTACTTGATTTTTGCTCCTATTTAGTAATAAATAATTTATCTAGCCTCTGTTATGATTGAGTTTTTATGTTTAATTAGTGTTTGTGCCAAGTAGAACCGTTGGGAAGACTTGGGGAAAGTCTTTGCGATCATGCTGTAAAAAAAGAAACTTTAGCGCTCACGAGAATTGATGCCATTTTTTTATTGGAGGGTGATATTTAGTTAATTCATTTTGAAGATGATTAATAGATAAATTCCTCGGGTCCATAAATTTATTTCAGAATTTTGGGGGTTCCAGAAGTATACGTTTTTGACAGACTCTACTTCATATGTGTTGTTTGCTTATTTTGATGAATCTATGATTAGTATCGGAGGGTATGAACCATAGATAAGTTTGAATACAGTAGATATTACACCAGTATGAATTTAGAATGAGTTCACAAAAGTACGTAAGTGGTGATTTATTTTCTTATACTAACAGAGCTCACAAGTTTTCTACTTTAAGTTTTGTGTTGTGAAGTTTTCAAGTTTTGGGTAAAGATTCGATGGACTATGGAATAAGTAGTGGCAAGAGCCTAAGCTTGGGGATTCCCAAAGCACCCCAAGGTAATATTCAAGGACAACCAAGATCCTAAGCTTGGGGATGCCCATCCCCTCTTTCGTCTTCATTCTTCGGTAAGTTTACTTGGAGCTATATTTTTATTCGCCACATGATATGTGTTTCGCTTGGAGCGTCATTTTACTTTATTTAGTTTTGCTTTATGTTTTAATAAAATACCAAGATCTGAAATTCTTAAATGTTAGAGAGTCTTCACATAGTCGCATAATTATTTGACTACTCTTTGAGCTTCACTTATATCTTTCGGAGTAGTTTGTTGTTGTTCTAGTGCTTCACTTATATCCTTTTAGAGCACGATGGTGGTTTCATTTTAAAGAAATAGATGAACTCTCATGCTTCAATTATATTATTTTTGTCGGCGTTCTGGGAACGGGGGTCCCCAGACTTTCCTGCCTGCGGCCTGCGGCGTGGCTCAAGGGGGGCCCAGCACGGCCCATCTTCATCAACACAAGACTCAAGACCCTCGTGAGGGGCCAAGCCTCGCGGGGCGGACGACGTGGAGCTTCCTCAGGCGCGGCCTCATCAGGCTGGCTCACAAGGAGGCGGAGAAATCAAGGCGGGGTACCTCGCGAGGTGCCCGGGACGCAAGCCATGACGACTCGGGGCGCCAGACGGGTGCCAGCCCGCGCAGCGTCCTCGTTTCCTCTTTGGTGCAAAGGGAGCAAGCGCAGCCGCGGAGTACCGAGGCATCAGGCAAAGGTTGCCATTTCGGTGCAACAAGGCCAGAACTAGGAGGACTACGAGACGGAGGTCACCGTGGAGCCCAAGACAACGTCATCACCTGAGCTTTGCGCAGGCGAAGACTGCTTTTGTCAGGATAGTTGATACTTGTTGTCCCCCTTCAAATTAGCCCGCCATTGTTGGCTCCCTTCCCGCTCGATATTTGGGAAGAGGACTAGGGCCTCTATAAATAGGACCAGCCTCCCACATGGCAAGGGGCCGGCCGGCGTGTAAGAGTAAGGCAGTGAGTGAGAGAGAGAGAGAGAAAGAGAAAGGTGGCTGAACTCCTCCCAGCAGTTCATCGCCCATCCAAGAACAGACCCTCGCGAGGCTGTTCTTCCTTGTATTGCTCATCATCATCAGCCCCAAGAGGCAATCCACCCACCACACACTGGAGTAGGGTATTACACCACAACGGTGGCCCGAACCAGTATAAACCTTGTGTCTCTTGTGTAGTTCTTTCAGTAGTCTAGATCCTTGCGAGACGGAGAGGTACAAGGCGTAATCTCCACGTGCACCCCAGTGTTCGAACCTTAAGGGTCTGCCGGAACCCAAAATCCGACATTTGGCGCGCCAGGTAGGGGTGCGCTGGAATTTGTCTTCCACCGCCCCGTTCTCCTCCTACCGTCGCATCCATGTCTGACGCTCGTCGGGCCCGCGCCGAGCGCCGGGCCGCCATCGCTTCCCGCGTCGCCCAGACGGCGCCCTGTCAGCGGACGTCCTCGTCGTTCCCCGTCGCCTGCCATCAACGCAGCCACCGGCCGGGCGGGGGGCGAGCAGCAAGGGTCGTCTCAGCATCCATCCGTGCGGCAAGACGGCCGCACCGCTACTCCATCGCTCGCACCAGCTGGTTCTTCGTCCCACGCGCTCCGCGCCCCCTTGGAGGCTCGAGCTGCGCTCCTCGTGGCAAATGAGCTCCTGCGCTACCGTCCCGTCGACGATGTCTACGAAGAATGGCTCGATCGCGTCGCCGAGCTCGTCCGCACCGCGGGGGGCTCTCTCGCGCCATCCGTTCCGCTGTGCCGCACCCCGCCCCGCGCGGGCAACGAAGCTCCGGGGGCGTACCAGCCGCCTCCTCTCCAAGAAGACGCCATCGCTCCAAGGCGCGTGGCCCCTGGGCGGAACCCGCTCCATCAGGTGCCAGCGCAGCAAGAACGGAGCTGCCAAGAAGTCCCTCGCCCACAAGGAGCTGCCCGGGCGCTCCCTGCTCCGGCACGCCGCGACCCTGCTCCGGCTCCGGCACACCAAGACCCCGCGCTGTTCCCAGCTGCAGCGCGTGGGGACCCTCAAGACCGAGCTCTCCACCAGCCGAAGCCTTTCGTGGCCACCGCAGGCTGCCGTGCCTACACCACCGAGATGCGTAGCGTTGCGTGGCCCGACAAGTTCAAGCCAGACCTGCCTCCTCGTTACGACGGCACGACTGACCCTGCAGAGTTCCTCCAGCTCTATGAGCTGGGCATCGAAGCTGCCAGCGGGGACGAGAAGGTCATGGCGAACTAGTTCCCCATGGCGCTCAAGGAAGGAGCTCGCACCTGGCTCCTGAATCTGGCTCCAGGCATGATCTCTTCCTGGGACCAGATGTGCACCCGCTTCATCGCCAACTTCCAAGGTACTCGCGACCGGCCGCCTGCCGTGAGCGACATGCGCCGCATCAAGCAACAACCCGGAGAGACTCTGCAAAAGTACATCCAGCGCTTCAACAGCACGCGCCTCAAGATCCCCAAGGTGTCCGAGGAGGCCATCATCTCGGCCTTCTCCAATGGTGTGCGCGACGTCAAGATGAAGGAGGAGCTGGCGATGCATGAAGACCTGTGCACCTCCCTGGAGCTGTTCAACTTGGCGACCAAGTGCGTCAGGGCTGAGGAGGGAAGCCTCTCCCTCCTCGAGCTGCTTGCCGCAGACCCAGAAGAGAAGAAGCCCAAGGCCAAGGACGTGAAGCGCAAGGGGTCTGCCGTGCTCGCGGCAGAACCAGTCACCAAGCGGGGCAAAGATCTGCCAGAGTCCTCCCGGGGCGGCCGGTACTGTGTGTACCACGACCTCCACACCCACAACACCAACGAATGCCAAGAACTCCGCGCCGTTCGAGAAGGAAGGATCGGCCGTCGTCCCGACCGCGCCGATCGGGGCTACGGCCAGGGAGGAGGAAGAAACGCAGGACGCTGGGAAGACCGCGGCCCGCGCCAAGGGTGGCGCGATCAACCTCGCGAGGATCGCTGGCGAGACCTGCCTCGCGAGGGGGACTGGAGGGATCAGCCTCGTGAGGATCGCCCATAGGGCAACGCAGGCCTCCCTCCGTTGCTGCCTCAGCCAAGGAGAAACGAGGACCGCCATCGAGACGAAGGGGCTGGGGGCTTCCAGGAGCCACGCGCAATCGCTTGCATCCTGGGCGGAGCTCAAGCCCCAGCCTCACAACGCATCTTCAAGCAGTTTGCCCGCGAAGTGAATGCAGTCCTCCCCAGGCTTGAAGCAACGCGCCCTCTCAGGTGGTCGGCCTGCTCCATCACATTCAGCTCAGCGGATCAACTCAAGTGCGCGGCCACAGCCGGGGTCCTCCCGATGCTTTGCTCCCCAGTCATCAGCAATGTACTGGTCACCAGGACCCTCATCGACGGTGGGGCAGGGCTCAACGTCCTGTCCGTGGAAACGTTCAACAATCTCCAAGTGCCCTACGACCAGCTTCAGCCAACCAAACCCTTCTACGGAGTCACCGACGGCTCCACGGTCCCGATTGGGCAGGTCCGCCTCCCTGTCACCTTCGGGGCACGCGACAACTACCGCACCGAGCTCATCGACTTCGACGTCGCCCACATCTGCCTGCCGTACAACGCCATCCTCGGGTACCCAGCGCTGGCCAAGTTCATGGCCGTAACTCACCATGGCTACAACGTCCTCAAGATGCCAGGAAGTGGCGGAGTCATCACGGTGCCCTGTGAAGAGAAGGATGCAGTGTGTTCCCTGGAGCGAGCCTTTCAGGCCGCGTCACTGGAAGACCCGGATCGTGGAAGCAGGAGGCTTCTCGAGACCACCCCAAGAAGAAGAAGACATCGTCCGGACCAGCCCCTCGGGAGGCGGGCCCTGAGGGGCCTGCATCTGCCCAGGGGGAACCTCCTTCCATCGCATAGGAAAGCGCGCCCGGCGCCCTCCTCAGGCAGGGCTCGGGGGCTCTCCCCTGGAGGGCCACCGACCTGGCCAAGGTCACGAGGGAGGCGCTTGGGCACCACATGGAGGCGTGTTACGAAGCACACTTCCCTCAAGAAGGAGCAAGGCAAGGAAGGTCAGACCCGCAGGAGTTCGTCAACAAGGCCATTCAAGAACTACAGGAATCAATAATCATGAGGGGTTGCCGCCGTCTACCGGCCGTGGCTCCCCATCCAGGCGAGGATGGTAGTCTGCGCGTCTGCATCAACGTACCAGGGCTCAACCAAGTCGCTATGATGGAGCACCTCTGGCCCTCGCGAGTGGGGCGCTGCGGGGGCCCGCCCCACAGCTACGCTCGCATGCCTTACGGCTTGCCGAGCGCGGTTGCTACGTGCCAGCGCCTCACGAGGGGCATCATGGAGGCTCAAGAAGATAGGCATTCCGCAGCCCTGGCGGAGATGGAGATGATTCGCGAAGAGCTACCAGTGCCTCCGGAGTCTCCCGAGGCCCCTGGGCCTGGGGGCTCGTGAGGATCGGCTTCCGCAGCCTACCGAGTCTGCTGCACCGACACCCCTTTCGCCCTCGACACCTTCAGGTGACATCTTACAAGTTTCATTTCCAGCTGGGAGTGCCCTCCCCGGGCTGCATCGTTCTCAGGCCGCGTGGGTCCGTCCCTGCGGTATGTATCCCTTTTATTTCATGTCGTTAGTTTGCTTTGTTGGGGGCGCCCCTCGGGCTGCATCATCCCCAAGTCGCTCGGGCCAGGCCCAGCGGCATGTATCTCCCTTGCGTTTATTTCCGGCTATGCATTCACCCGTCATGCTTGATTACTTGATGCCTGTCCACGGCACCTCTTCTTCTCCATGTCGACCACTTGCACGTTAAAGGGGGGGGTACCTGAGCATCGCGACTCAGGGCTCTTACTGGCTCTCCAGCCCTCACCCTCTGGCCATGTCCACGGCATCGCAACCTGGCATACCAGCGACGGCTGAGACAAGCTCGAGGGCCGGGACCCGAGGACGTAGAGTGCCGGCATCTAACCAAATTTGCAGGAACACCGCACAAGATAAGGCCCAGTGCCAGGCGCAACCCGCCTAGAGGTAGGGCCCCGTGAGTCCCACGCTGGCTCACGGGTGCCCAGATACACCTCACCTAGCCCTACCGTGCCGGCCACGTGTCAGGGCGGCGCTGTACACGCCCCGGGGGCTCCTCCTGGAGGGGATCCCCCTCCCACGTACCAGTGGAAGCACCATGCTCCGCGCTGGCTGACGACACTGTCGAGGAGCGGCTATGCCCGTACACATGCGGAAGCGCTATGCTCCGCGCTGGTGATAAACAACTGAGGGTGGTCCCCGGGCCGCATCAACCTCAGGGAGCCCAGAGCTCAGTGTCTAACCTCATCGCAACGCCTCCCCTCGGGAGCGCCGCGCGAGGGGGCTGGGCACGGGGGCTGCGCCTGGGTCACGCCCAGACATACACCACCCAGCCAGGCCCCTCGGGCCTGGTTCGCCGCGCGTCTCTCCCCGAGCGGAGCCAATGTATGAAGGCCGTTTGAGCATCAAGGGGGACCCCTGAGCATCGTGACTCAGGGGCCTAACTGGTCCCATAGCCCCTCACTCCCTAGTACCGAAAGGCTAGCGCTGGGTGAGGCACGCGCGGGGCCGGGCTCTGCAGACGTAGAACGGTGGTCCCACTTGCATCTCGCCTCATCACTTGCTGTTTGCGCGTCAAGGGGGACTCCTGAGCATCGCAACTCAGGAGCCTAACTGGCTCCGTAGACCCTCACTCCTTTGGTCCCATCCTGGTTTCCGGTCGGGGCTAATGCTGGGTGAGGTACGCGCGGAGTCGGGCTCTGCAGACGTAAAACGGAAGATCCACCTACATCACACCTCCCTACTTGTTGTTCGTGCGCCAAGGGGGACTCCTGAGCATCGCAACTCAGGAGCCTAACTGTCTCCGTAGCCCCTCACTCCTTTGGTCCCGTCCTGGTTTCCGGTCGGGGCTAATGCTGGGTGAGGTACGCGCGGGGCCGGGCTCTGCCGGCGTAGAACACAAGCAAGTAGGGAAGAAAAGCATAAAATTCAAGGAACTTAAAAACAAATATTAAAGTCCATACTGTCGTCTCAACACCAAACACGAGTTTAAACGCCTCCCCGAGGCATGATGCATGTGCAGGAATTAAAAGCAGGACATGAGCAGTAGCGGAGTCACTTGGCGGCGATGGAGCAGCGCGGGTGGCCCCGCCTCATGGAGCAGCAGGACCGGAAGCATCCTGCTTCGACTTGGTACTGAAGGCCCGGAACTTCCCCAGCAGAGCCTCCGCGCGACCCTTCACGGCCTCGGCAGCGGCGGCAGCACCCTCGCCACTTACTGGCTCCAACAGGCTGTCGAGGTCGGCGCTGGGGTCGCGAAGGTAGATGTGGGTGAAGACCCGCGTCAGCGCAGCAGAAGACAGGACACGTGCCTCGGCCTCGGCCGTGGGGCCAAAGCCAAGGGTGACATCCTCAAGAGCACGAACCAGGAAGGGAAGCAGCTTGGCGGGGCCGTCTTCGGCGCCGGCCAGCGGGCTCTCCAGGCCACTGGCGTAGAGCATCTTCAGCGAAGCACGAGCCTTCTTCTCCATGTCTGCGAAGGCCACGCGATCCTCGGCAAGAACCCGGGCCTTGTTGTCCAGCTCGACCTTCATCGCCTCCAACTCCTTCCCCAGCGCACCTAGGCAGTCGCGGCGCTTCTTGAGCTTGGCCTCCCGGCCCTCGATGGCCACCTCGCGAGCCTTCATGCCTTCCTCTTGCTCCTGGCGAAGACGAACCTCTTTCGCGAGCTGGTCCCGCAGGCCTTGCAGCTCGCCCTCCAGCGCCTTGCAACGATCGCGGACTTCAACCACCTCCCCCGAGGCTGCGTCACGAGCAGCCTTCGTCTCAAGGACGGCCTGCTTCTCCTCGTCGCAGGCCATCGAGGCTTGAACCAGCGCCGCCTGGATTGAGGCGTCGGAGCGAATCCATCCTGAAGCTAGCTCCAAGCGCCTGGCCACCAGGCGAGGGTCGGCAAGAAGATCCTGCCGCAGCTGGTCCAGTCCAGCAACAGCACGCTCTAGGACGGCAGGAGGGGTTGGAGAAACAACAGTCGGTGGAACAGGGGAAGAAGGCGGCGATGGCAAGAACACAGCGTCCTGAGGTGGAGCCTGCTGCGCCCCAGCGGAAGTGGTGGCGGCAGTGGGAAAAGGCACCACATGAGTCACTTGGGCCATGGGGGCTGGGCTCGCCCCAGCCACCTCGGCCAGGCCTCGCGAGGACGACCGGGCGGGAGAAGCCCGCGCGCCACGGTCACCCTCCTCCACAGGCGGAGGCGCTGCCGCGGATGGAGCCTTAGGAGCCCCCTTCGGCTTCTTCGCCGCGGGCGCCAGCCTATTCAAGAAATGCGAACGTCAAGCCTCGGCAGCGGAACAAGAAATAAAGACAAGGGTCAAGCACTTACGGGTCATCGCCGGTGAGCTCGGGCAGCCTCCGGCCAAACTTCAAGCCTAACAGCCGGCTGGAAGGGTCAACCTCGGAAGCAGAAGGCGCGTCTGCAGACTGCCTCGGGGCAGGGGCAGACCCGTGGGAGATCATCTCGGTCTTGTCCTTCTTCGGGATCAGGGGCAGGTTCCTGCCGACCTACTCGTCTCCATCCTCGTCATCATCGCTCGAAGAAAGGCGGAGACTGCGGGGCTGCGCCGGGGGAGGGGAGCCCTCGACTCTCCGTCGGTCGCCTCGGAGTCAGGCCCCTTTTCCCGCTCCTCTTCGTCCTCCTCTTTGCTAGAGTCGCCGGAGGGCACATCCACCAGTCCCTCGGAAGCCGCCACGGGCACGAGCCCATCCCCGTTAAAAACGGGCATGGACTCCACCACCTGCTCCCAGTCGTCGCAAAGGAACAAGGGCTTGGGAGCGCCCTCCAACCATGCCACCTCGCCCCCGACCAGAGATTGGAGGACCACGGCCAAATCTTCGTCGCCCAAGGCCGCGGGGCTCGGATGAGGCCTCCACATCGGAGGTGAGTACTACCGGAGTGGAGCCAGCTGGTGCTCCAGGAACTCCCTCAGCAGCAACGCACCGGTCAACTTCGCCGCCGCCATGCTGACCGGCCTCAGGTCCGCGTCCATCTTCTCCAGCACCAGTTTCGCGCGAGGGTCCGTGAGCTCTGCTCGGCACCAGTCGCTGGAGCTCGCGGGCTGCTCCGCAGGCAAGATCAACCTAGGGTGGATGCGCCCGGCATCTACCAAGACCCACTTGCTCCTGAAGCCCTCAATCCTCTTCCCGGGATTCGAGATGGCAATGGTGCCTCCATACGCGACGAAGCTCGTGCACGCGGAAGGAGAACCGCGAGAGACCCGGAGGAAGAAGTAGTGGCGCAGCAAGGCCACTGAAGGCTGCACACCTACGTGAGCCTCGCAGTAATAAGCGAAGATCGCCAGGAGAAGGACGGAGTTGGGGTGGAGATGCAGAGCCTGCAAGTTGTAACGGCGGAGGACAGAGAAGAAAAACTCGGAGAAGGGAGGCACCAGGCCCGCAGCAATGGAGCTTACAAAGAGAGGATAAAAGGTGCTCCCTCGGCCCTCAGGGGTGGCGGAGCCGGCCTTGAACACCTACGCCCCATTGATGCCCTGCGCCACCGCCATCTGGCGCAGCCGGGCAAGGCCCGCCTTGGACACGTTCGGCAAGTCCGGAGCAGGTGAGTACCAAGCTTCGGCCGGAGACTGACGAGGCGCCATGGCTTCCTAGGTCATGCAGCCGAAGTAGATCTGGAAATTTGGAGGAAGAAGGGGGAGGTGCAAGAAAGGGGATCTGAGCAGCAACCGGAGAAAGCAAAAGGCAAAGTCTGGGCAGATGTCGCTCCTTTATCAACCTGCGCGGTTGCTGAAGCACTTGCGTCCAATCAACCGCCACGCGGTGCCCAAGGCCGCAGGCTGTTAGGGCCCGCGGCGCTTCGCCCTTGCCCTTTCGCCTCTCGGCACAGCCAAGTCCGGGCATGCCTTGGGCCCGGGGGCTACTGTCGGCGTTCTGGGAACGGGGGTCCCCAGACTTGCCTGCCTGCGGCCTGCGGCGTGGCTCAAAGGGGGCCCAGCATGGCCCATCTTCATCAACACAAGACTCAAGACCCTCGCGAGGGGCCAAGCCTCGCGGGGCGGACGACGTGGAGCTTCCTCAGGCGCGGCCTCATCAGGCTGGCTCACGAGGAGGCGGAGAAATCAAGGCGGGGTACCTCGCGAGGTGCCCGTGAAGCAAGGCATGACGACTCGGGGCACCAGACGGGTGCCAGCCCACGCAGCGTCCTCCTTTCCTCTTTGGTGCAAAGGGAGCAAGCGCAGCCGCGGAGTACCGAGGCATCAGGCAAAGGTTGCCATTTCGGTGCAACGAGGCCAGGACTAGGAGGACTACGAGACGGAGGTCACTGTGGAGCCCAAGACGGCGTCATCACCAGAGCTTTGCGCAGGCGAAGACTGCTTTTGTCAGGATAGTTGATACTTGTTGTCCCCCTTCAAATTAGCCTGCCATTGTTGGCTCCCTTCCCGCTCGATATTTGGGAAGAGGACCAGGGCCTCTATAAATAGGACCAGCCGCCCACATGGCAAGGGGCCGGCCGGCGAGTAAGAGTAAGGCAGTGAGTGAGAGAGAGAGAGAGAGAAAGAGAAAGGTGGCTGAACTCCTCGCAGCAGTTCATCGCCCCATCCAAGAACAGACCCTCGCGAGGCTGTTCTTCCTTGTATTGCTCATCATCATCAGCCCCAAGAGGCAATCCACCCACCACAAACTGGAGTAGGGTATTACACCACAACGGTGGCCCGAACCAGTATAAACCTTGTGTCTCTTGTGTAGTTCTTTCAGTAGTCTAGATCCTTGCGAGATGGAGAGGTAGAAGGCGTAATCTCCACGCACACCCCAGTGTTCGAACCTTAAGGGTCTGCCGGAACCCGAAATCCGACAATTTTGAGAGTCCTAAACAGCATGGTAATTTGCTTTGGTTATGAATTTAGTCCTAATATGATAGGCATCCAAGTGGGATATAATAAAAACTTTCATATAAAGTGCATTGAATACTATGAGAAGTTTGATTCCTTATGATTGTTTTGAGATATGAGGATGGTAATATTAGAGTCATTCTAGTGAGTAGTTGTGAATTTGAGATATACTTGTGTTAAAGTTTGTGATTCCCGTAGCATGCACGTATGGTCAACCGTTATGTGATGAAGTCGGAGCATGATTTATTTATTGATTGTCTTCCTTATGAGTGGCAGTCGGGGATGAGCGATGGTCTTTTCCTACCAATCTATCCCCCTAGGAGCATGCGCGTAGTACTTTGTTTCGATAACCAATAGATTTTTGCAATAAATATGTGAGTTCTTTATGACTAATGTTGAGTCCATGGATTATACGCACTCTCACCCTTCCACCATTGCTAGCCTCTCTTGTGTCATGCAACTTTCGCCGGCACCATAAACCCACCATATACCTTCCTCAAAACAGCCACCATACCTACCTATCATGGCATTTCCATAGCCATTCCGAGATATATTGCCATGCAAATTTCCACCATTCCGTTATTATGACACGCTTCATCATTGTCATATTGCTTTGCATGATCATGTAGTTGACATCGTATTTGTGGCAAAGCCATCGTTCATAATTCTTCCATACATGTCACTCTTGAGTCATTGCACATCTCGGTACACCGTCGGAGGCATTCATATAGAGTCATATCTTGTCCTAAGTATCGAGTTGTGATTCTTGAGTTGTAATAAAATAGAAGTGTGATGATCTTCATTATTAGAGCATTGTCCCCAGTGAGGAAAGGATGATGGAGACTATGACTCCCCCACAAGTCGGGATGAGACTCCGGACGAAAATAAATAAATAAAAGAGGCCAAAGAAGCCCAAATAAAAAAAGAGAAAAGAGGCCATAAAAAAAGAGAAGGCCCAAATAAAAAAATAAAAAATATATAAAAAATGAGAGAAAAATAGAGAAGGGGCAATGCTACTATCCTTTTACCACACTTGTGCTTCAAAGTAGCACCATGATCTTCATGATAGAGAGTCTCCTATGTTGTCACTTTCATATACTAGTGGGGATTTTTCATTATAGAAGTTGGCTTGTATATTCCAATGATGGGCTTCCTCAAAATGCCCTAGGTCTTCGTGAGCAAGCGAGTTGGATGCACACCCACTTAGTTTGTTTTTGAGCTTTCATACACATATAGCTCTAGTGCATCCGTTGCATGGCAATCCCTACTCACTCACATTGATATCTATTGATGGGCATCTCCATAGCCCGTTGATACGTCTAGTTGATGTGAGACTATCTTCTCCTTTTTGTCTTCTCCACAACCACCCTTCTATTCCACCTATAGTGCTATGTCTATGGCTCACGCTCATGTATTGCGTGAAGATTGAAAAAGTTTGAGAACATCAAAAGTATGAAACAATTGCTTGGCTTGTCATCGGGGTTGTGCATGATTTAAATATTTTGTGTGGTGAAGATAGAGCATAGCCAGACTATATGATTTTGTAGGGATAGCTTTCTTTGGCCATGTTATTTTGAGAAGACATGATTGCTTTGTTAGTATGCTTGAAGTATTATTATTTTTATGTCAATATTAAATTTTTATCTTGAATCTTATGGATCTGAATATTCTTGCTACAATAAAGAGAATTACTTAGAGAAATATGTTAGGTAGCATTCCACATCAAAAATTCAGTTTTTATCATTTACCTACTCGAGGACGAGTAGGAATTAAGCTTGGGGATGCTTGATACGTCTCCAAGGTATCTATAATTTTTGATTGTTCCATGCTATTATGTTATCAACCTTGGATGTTTTATATGCATTTATATGCTATTTTATATGATTTTTGGGACTAACCTATTAACCTAGAGCCCAGTGCCAGTTTCTGTTTTTTCCTTGTTTTAGACTATCGCGGAAAAGGAAAATCAAACGGAGTCCAATTGACCTGAAACTTCACGGAACTTATTTTTGGAAGTAAAGCAACCCGGGAGACTTGGAGTCCATGTAAGGGAAGCAACGAGGAAGCCACGAGACAGGGGGGCGCGCCCTCCACCCTCGTGGGCCCCTCGTGGCTCCCCTAACGTACTTCTTCCGCCTATATATCTACATATACCCTAAAAACATCCGGGAGCACAATAGATCGGGAGTTCCGCCGCCAGAAGCCTCCGTAGCCACCGAAAACCAATCTAGACCCGTTCTGGCACCCTTCCGGAGGGGGGAATCCCTCTCCGGTGGCCATCTTCATCATCCCGGTGCTCTCCATGACGAGGAGGGAGTAGTTCTCCCTCGGGGTTGAGGGTATGTACCAGTAGCTATGTGTTTGATCTCCCTCCCTCGTGTTCTTGATTTGGCACGATCTTGATGTATCGCCAGCTTTGCTATTATAGTTGGATCTTATGATGTTTCTCCCCCTCTACTCTCTTGTAATGGATTGAGTTTCCCCTTTGAAGTTATCTTTTCGGATTGAGTCTTTAAACATGTGAGAACACTTCATGTATGTCTTGCCGTGCGTATGTATGGTGACAATGGGATATCACGTGATTCACTTGATGTATGTTTTGGTGATCAACTTGCGGGTGCCGCCCATGAACCTATGCATAGGGGTTGGCACACGTTTTTGTCGTGATTCTCTGGTAGAAACTTTGGGGCACTCTCTGAGGTTCTTTGTGTTGGTTGAATAAATGAATCTGAGATTGTGCGATGCATATCGTATAATCATACCCACGGATACTTGAGGTGACATTGGAGTATCTAGGTGACATTAGGGTTTGGTTGATTTATGTCTTAAGGTGTTATTCTAGTATGAACTCTAGGGCTGTTTGTGACACTTATAGGAATAGCCCAACGGATTGATTGGAAAGAATAACTTTGAGGTGGTTTCGTACCCTAGCATAATCTCTTCATTTGTTCTCCGCTATTAGTGACTTTGGAGTGACTCTTTGTTGCATGTTGAGGGATAGTTATGTGATCCAATTATGTTATTATTGTTGAGAGAACTTGCACTAGTGAAAGTATGAACCCTAGGCCTTGTTTCAATGCATTGCAATACCGTTTACGCTCACTTTTATCATTAGTTACCTTGCTGTTTTAATTTTTTTCAGATTACAAAAACCTATATCTACTATCCATATACCACTTGTATCACCATCTCTTCACCGAAATAGTGCACCTATACAATTTACCATTGTATTGGGTGTGTTGGGGACACAAGAGACTCTTTCTTATTTGGTTGCAGGGTTGCTTGAGGGAGACCATCTACATCCTACGCCTCCTACGGATTGATAAACCTTAGGTCATCCACTTGAGGGAAATTTGATACTGTCCTACAAACCTCTACACTTGGAGGCCCAACAACGTCTAAAAGAAGAAGGTTGTGTAGTAGACATCAACGAGCCGCTGCTCATCCGCGACACTACCAAGGCAGAGCTGGCGTATATTGCCGCCAGGGCGGAGGAGGCGGAACTCGCCAAGGAAGCCGGTAGTGTCGGCACCATGGAGGACGAGGCCGACACGGCCGCAGAAAATAAGGAACTCACCGAGTGGGTGGGGTCTGCCGGGGAGGCCAGCAGCACCGCCGCCGGGGCTCCCATTGTTGAAGACGTGGTCGAGGAGTCGACCGAAGAGGAGACCGAGGCGGATGACTCCTCGGCCCCGGGGAGGAAATGCGTCCTACGGCGGGCTAGCTCTAGCGAGATGGTCCCGCACGGCAGGACCACACCGTGGCAATGGGCCCAGGCGTAGCCCGTGGGCCAGACAAGGGCCGCGATAGCGAAGAAGAAGGCAGCAACCGCCGCTTCTTCCTCGTCCAAGCGGTGCAGGACCCCATCCCCTTCTCCTCCCCCTTCGGACAGCGAGCCAGAGGCTGATTTCGACCTCGGTTCCTTCAACCCAAATAGGAAGAGGAGGCCAGAGGGGGAGGAGGAGTAAGCACCACACCCTTCATCATTTCTGACCCTTTAGCCTGTGCTATCTCCCTTGACATGATCTTGTCTTTGCAGCGACACAGAGACGCTAGCCGAGAGGGCGGCAAAGAGGGCCAAGGCTTCGACGGGTGACAAGCCCCCAACAAGCACTTCGCGCACGCCGGTGGTGGTGGAGATCGGCCTAGATACCAGCCCTCGACACAGCCCCCGCTCCAACCCACAGCGTAAGTTCATTACTCGCTCCCCATCGATGGGCGTTGGGGCACGAATTCTTGGTGCTGACCTTGCCGGGTTTGTAGGAGGAGAGCAGTGTTGCGGAACGTAGTATTTCAAAAAAATTCCTACGATCACCCAAGATCTATCTAGGAGATGCATAGCAACGAGAGGGGGAGAGTATGTCTATGTACCCTCGTAGACCGAAAGCAGAAGCTTTATGAAACACGGTTGATGTAGTCGAACGTCTTCGCGATCCTACCAATCAAGTACCGAACGCACGACACCTCTGCGATCTGCACACGTTCAGCTCGGTGACGTCCCTCGTACTCTTGATCCAGCTGAGACCGAGGGAGAGTTTCGTCAGCACGACGGTGTGATGACGGTGATGATGAAGTTACCAACACAGGGCTTCGCCTAAGCACTACAACAATATGACCTAGGTGGAATTCTGTGGAGGGGGGCACTGCACATAGCTAAACAATCAACTTGTGTGTCTATGGGGTTCCCCCTCCCCCGTATATAAAGGGGTGGAGGAGGGGGCGGCCGGCCACCTTGGGCGTGCCCCCAAGGGGGGAATCCTACTCCTACTAGGAGTAGGTTCCCCCCTTTCCTAGTCCTACTAGGAGGGGGAAGGAAGGGAGAGAGGGGAGGAAGGAAAGGGGGGCCGGCCCCCCTCCCAATTCGAATTGGGCTTGGGGGGTGCGCCCCTCCTCTTGGACTTCTCCTCTCTCTTCCACTAAAGCCCATGTAGGCCCATTAAGCCCCCGAGGGGTTCCGGTAACCTCCCGATACTCCGGTAAATGCCCGAACTCATCCGAAACCACTCCGGTGTCCAAACATAACCTTCCAATATATTAATCTTCATGTCTCGACCATTTAGAGACTCCTTGTCATGTCCGTGATCACATCCGGGACTCCAAACTACCTTCGGTACATGAAAACACATAAACTCATAATACCAATCGTCATCGAACGTTAAGCGTGCGGACCCTACGGGTTCGACAACTATGTAGACATGACCGAGACTCATTTCCTGTCAATAACCAATAGCGGAACCTGGATACTCATACTGGTTCCTACATATTCTACAGTATCTTTATCGGTCAAACCGCATAACAACATACATTGTTCCCTTTGTCATCGGTATGTTACTTGCCCGAGATTAGATCGTCGGTATCATCATACCTAGTTCAATCTCGTTACCGGCATGTCTCTTTACTCTTTCCGTAATGCATCATCCCACAACTAACTCATTAGTCACATTGCTTGCAAGGCTTATAGTGATGTGCATTACTGAGAGGGCCCAGAGATACCTCTACGACAATCAGAGTGACAAATCCTAATCTCTATCTATGCCAACTCAACAAACACCATCGGAGACACCTGTAGAGCATCTTTATAATCACACAGTTACGTTGTGATGTTTGATAGCACACTAAGTGTTCCTCCGGTATTCGGGAGTTGCATAATCTCATAGTCATAGGAACATGTATATGTCATGAAGAAATCAATAGCAATAAACTAAACGATCATAGTGCTAAGCTAGCGGATGGGTCTATTCCATCACATCATTCTCTAATGATGTGATCCCGTTCATCAAATGACAACACATATCCATGGTTAGGAAACTTAACCATCTTTGATTAACGAGCTAGTCTAGTAGAGGCATACTAGGGACACTCTATTTCTCTATGTATTCACACATGTACTAAGTTTCCGGTTAATACAATTCTAGCATGAATAATAAACATTTATCATGATATAAGGAAATATAAATAACAACTTTATTATTGCCTCTAGGGCATATTTCCTTCAGTCTCCCACTTGCACTAGAGTCAATAATCTAGTTCACATCATCATGTGATTTCACACCAATAGTTCACATCTTTATATGATTAGTTCACATCTTCATGTGACTAATACCCAAAGGATTTACTAGAGTCAATAATCTAGTTCACATCACTATGTGATTAACACCCAAAGAGTGATCATGTTTTGCTTGTGAGAGAAGTTTAGTCTACGGGTTTGCAACATTCAGATCCGTATGTATTTTGCAAATTTCTATGTCTACAATACTCTGCATGGAGCTACTCTAGCTAATTGCTCCCACTTTCAATATGTATCTAGATCGAGACTTAGAGTCATCTAGATCGGTGTAAAAAGCTTGCATCGACGTAACTCTTTACGACGAACTCTTTTATCACCTCCATAACCGTGAAATATTTCCTTAGTCCTCTAAGGATAATTTTGACCGCTCTCCAGCGATCTACTCCTAGATCACTATTATACTCCATTGCCAGAATCATGCTAAGGTATACAATAAGTCTGGTACACAGCATAGCATACTTTATAGAACCTATGATTGAGGCATAGGGAATGACTTTTCATTCTCTTTCTATTTTCTGCCGTGGCCGGGTTTTGAGTCTTTACTCAATTTCACACCTTACAACTCAGGCAAGAACTCCTTCTTTGACTGATTCATTTTGAACTCCTTCAAAATCTTATCAAGGTATGTACTCATCGAAAGTCTTATCAAGCGACTTGATCTATCTTTATAGATCTTGATGCCCAATATGTAAGTAGCTTTATAGGTAATTCTTTCTTTGAAAAACTCCTTTCAAATTCTCCTTTATGCTTTCCAGAAAATTCTACATCATTTCCGATCAACAATATGTCATTCACATATACTTATCAGAAAGGTTGTAGTGCTCCCACTCACTTTCTTGTAAATACAGGCTTCACCGCAAGTCTGTATAAAACTATACGCTTTGATCAACTCATCAAAGCATGTATTCCAACTCCGAGATGCTTGCACCAGTCCATAGATGGATCGCTGGAGCTTGCACACTTTGTTAACACCTTTAGGATTGACAAAACCTTCTAGTTGCATCATATACAACACTTTTTTAATAAATCCATTAAGGAATGTAGTTTTGATATCCATTTGCTAGATTTCATAAAATGCGGCAACTGCTAACATGATTCGGATAGACTTTTAAGCATCGATACGAGTGAGAAAATCTCATCGTAGTCAACACCTTGAACTTGTCGAAAACCTTTTGCGACAATTCGAGCTTTGTAGATAGTAACACTACTATCAGCGTCTGTCTTCCTCTTGAAGGTCCATTTATTCTGAATGGCTCACCGATCATCGGGAAAGTCAATCAAACTCCATACTTTGTTCTCATACATGGATCCCATCTCAGATTTTATGGCCTTAAGCCATTTCGCGGAATCTGGGCTCATCATCGCTTCCTCATAGTTCATATGTTCGTCATGGTCTAGTAACATGACTTCCAGAACAGGGTTACCATACCACTCTGGTGCGGAACGCACTCTGGTTAACCTACGAGGTTTGGTAGTAACTTGATCTGAAGTTTCATGATCATCATCATTAACTTCGTCACTAATTGGTGTAGGCATTACTGGAACAGATTTCAGTGATGAGCTACTTTCCAATTCGAGAGAAGGTACAATTACCTCATCAAGTTCTACTTTCCTCCCACTCAATTCTTTCGACAGAAACTCCTTCTCTAGAAAGGATCCACTCTTAGCAACAAAGATCTTGCCTTCGGATCTGTGATAGAAGGTGTACAAAACAGTTTCTTTTGGATATCCTATGAAGACGCACTTCTCCAATTTGGGTTTGAGCTAATCAGGTTGAAACTTTTTCACATAAGCATCGCAACCCCAAACTTTAAGAAACAACAACTTAGGTTTCTTGCTAAACCACATTTCATACAGCGTCGTCTCAACGGATTTTTAGACGGTGCCGTATTTAACGTGAATGCAGCTGTCTCTAATGAATAACCCCAAAATGACAGTGGTAAATTGGTAAAAGACATCATAGATCGCACCATATCTAATAAAGTACGGTTACGACGTTCGGACACACCATTACTCCATGGTGTTCCAGGTGGCATGGGTTGTGAAACTTATTCCATATTGTTTTTAAATGTAGGCCAAACTCGTAACTCAAATATTAGCCTCCGCAATCAGATTGTAGAAACTTTATTTTTCTTGTTATGATGATTCTTAACTTCACTCTGTATTTCTTTGAACTTTTCAAATGTTTCAGACTTGTCTTTCATTAAGTAGATATACACATATCTGCTTAAATCATCTATGAAGATCAGAAAATAACGATATTGTCACACCCTGGTTTTCATGCCGCAACACTTAAGCTATTAAATCATGATAAAGTGTGGTTTGACAAAAACTTTTGCATTATTTGGCTTTTATTCGGAGTTGGATTTCTCTCTGTGTTTTTCAAGTGCTCTTTAAAGTCAACACAACTCCACCTTATATACGTCATCCCTTTGCTCCAAACTTCTGCCCAATGATCATGCCATGTGTATAGAACAGTATAGTATTTTCTTACAAAAATAATTTGGCCAAATAGTATTTTCAAAATTTAGTTTTCCAAAACCCCCTGAATTGAGGTTTGCTCTACAAGTACTTGATTTGGGGTATGAAAAATAATTCAAATAGTATATTTGAAACCTAGTAGATATAGGACTCCCACAAACCACAAAAATATAATTTTAAAAGTTATTTTCCTATTTTATAGTAGATATAGGGAAAAATTATTTTATTGTTTCAAAAATATTTGACAAAAATCAGGGAAACTCAGTGGACATATAATTTCCATATATAAGAGTTTCAACACATGGTCATGTTCAAAATATTGGGAAAAACTCTCCAAAACCATTTATGTCCATTTCAATTATTTGAAATATTTCTACAAGACATATTTTCAAATAAATCCAGGAAAATTCTATCAAGTCACATATGCATAATATGATGACCCTGAAATGTTCCAGCTCAATCCAAACTGTTTTGGTTCACCAAAGTGCCCAAAAACCTTCTCTGTCCAGATTCAAGTTTGAACAACTTTACATTGCCAAATTATTCTAAATGCCACCAAACTTTGTGGTCATTCTCAAAAGCCAAAATGATGACACTACACCAAGTGGTGCATCAAGGGGAATGGTTTTGCATGACTAGATCTTGGTAAATGCATTTCTGTTGATTTCTAGTGTTTACAAAAGTTGCATTGGCAACTTTGCCCAAATGAGCTCAAAATTGGTGGAAGGCCCTAATTATATGTGCCATTTCACCTTGTGGAGTCTCATGCCAAATGGAATTAATTTGCTTACCCAAACCAGTATCAAACACCTTCTGCCACTTTACCAAAATTCCATTTTTGACCTATTCCACTAATATCCATAGGCTCAACTTTCTACCACAGCTGCTCCTGACCCTGTTCTACCTCCAGTAACTATGTCTGCATCTCATCTCAATGATTGAGGGGTGAAACCACCTCATTTACCCGTCTGTACATCCCATTTCCATCTCTCTCTCAACCACACTCTTCTCCAGTGGCTCCCAGGGCATCCAAGGCCATAGCCCAGTACTTGACTTCCCCCTAGAGCTACCAGACACCTTGGCCGCGCCCACATTGCATAGAAAATGGCCATGTCGGCCATTTGGGTGCTCTAGAGCGCGCTACAGTGCGCTCCCACACTGTAGCCGCCCCTTCCAAGCACCTCTGGCCACCTCGGGCCTCCCCAGCGCGCCTGACGATGCTCCTAGGCGTCCGCAACATGCTACGGCCTGGTCCCCCTCCTCCTTCTCCCTCCTCTCGCCCCATCTCGCACGTGCGCCCACCGCCCGAGAGCTTCAATGAGCATGTTCACACGCGTGATGCTCTGGCCCTCCCCCGCTATCCCTCTGCCTTTCCCTTGGCCTAGGCCACACCTACAAACGCCCTGGACAAGGCTCTGGGTGCCAGTTCGGCCCCTGGCACTGCATTGGCTGCGACCGTGGACGCCGCCCACGGTGCGCCATGGCCCCGCATTATACAGCCACCCTAGGTCCCTCTCCCCTCTCGGTTCACTCCCTCATCCCCCAGCGACCTCCTCGAGCAGCATGCTCCTCCTCCCGCGCCTTCCTTATCCTCCTACCACCGCACGGCCGCCACTTCAGCTCGCTCAAATTCGAGCAACACCGAGCTCACCTCCCTCCCTTTCCTCCACCCAAAGACTCCCTGTGGTCCGGCGACCTTCCCCACCTCCTCGAACCGTCGCGTGGATACGCGAACACCGAGAGACACGGACGGCCGATGACCTCCGCCGCCACCATCAAGGTTGCGGTCACCTCGGCCCCCTCCGGCGGCCATGACCTGCACCAGCGGATGCGCCACTCCGCGCTGAGCTCGCCCATAGGCGGAGCGCCGCGGGAGACGGCCGGAGGCACCGGCTATCGCCGGACGAGCGCCGGCATGCGCTTTGCCTCCCCTGCTCTGCCTCGAGCAGGAGGTAGAGGACGTCCACCCCGCCAGCTGGCAGGGGGCTCGCCCGTCAGTGGCAGAAGCGACCGAGCCGGCCCACCAGTCGGGTTAAGTGGAAACGGCTTCAGGCCGATCCACTTGCCCCGCTGGTTGGCGCCCTCACGCAGAACGCCTTCGGCATCACCTCCTCCCTCGCGCAGCTGAGCCACTGGGCCGAGCCCAGTAGGCGTTGTTTAGCTGGGCTTCACCCAGTGCGCTTTATAAGGTTGACTTCTTTTCTTCCTTTTCTTTTTCATGAATATTTTAAAATTCCTAAATAATTCAAATGGACTCTAAATTTGATGATTCAAATTTCTGTAAGTTCATAAATTCATGATATATCACATCATGCTATTTGCACATTTTTCCACAAACATTTTCTTCACAAATTTTTATGAAATCCCACTTTTCCATTTCTGAGATAAACTTTAGAAAATCATAGAGTTCCCATTTTTTATCCAAATTCAATTATTCAAAATCCTAGATATTTCTAAGTTCATAACTTAGATTTGGAACATTTTTTTCCTATACCTTCTGTGCCATATAAAACATTGGTCCATTTCTCCATGTGTAGCCAAGTTTGCAAATTCATAGAAAAATCATTTGAACTCCAAATCCAATGAAACCAACTCCTAGGTGCTTCTAAAATTATTCCTTGTGAAATGGGTGCCTTTGCTCATTTTCAAAATAATTCTTCTGTAAAGTTTTTGCAAATCCATAAATCCCTTGATCCCATCATATTGAAATGTTCAGAGATATCCGTTGATCAAATCCCAATGAAACCACTTTGGTCATTCCTCATATGACCAAAGGTATCCTAGAAAAGTCTAACTCATATTTTTAGAGCACTTTTATTTTTGCCTTGTTGTGTTCCCTATTGTGATTTTTTTCCGATGTTAGTTGACGAAGTAGACGGAATACTCGGAGATGGACGGGAAGACTTGAAGACTCTGATGAACTAGGCAAGAAGCCCTTTGACCATGTCTAAGAAACCCTTTTTATGCATGTCATATGGCACTTTCATTGCTTGCATCGAAGTCATGATAAAATGGTGACCACTTGAGGTTGTTTGCCTCCGTTGCTTTTCTCATTGACACTTGCATGATGCATGACCCTATCTTTCTATGAGGGTTATGCGAGTGGGTGTAGTTAGGATACTAAGTAACTGATACGTAAATGGGTTGGGTATATGCATGGTGATGGGAGCAAGATCGTTTTCAAAAGACTTTTCAAAAACCCTGTCGGGTGCCACTTATGCCCGAAGGAGATAATGAGTTGGGTAACCACTTGATGACGAAGTGGTGTACCAAGGCAAGTGTGTGTGTTGTTTACAAAACAGATTGGTTTAAGTTGCGACCGTTATTCCAACCTTACATGCGCAACCACTCTATCCTTATATGGGAAAGGGCATTATTGATTACCTACACCGATACTAGCTTGGAACCCGCATTACTAGTGATGGCAGAGTCATTGTTGCGCTCTCTCGGGACGGGGTCGTGCCAGGTAGGGCGGTCATGACTGTTTTCACAGGGCACCGGACACACCATTGGTACCCCGTGCTTGTGGTATGTGATGAATATGGGAGCGAGGCTCCACAATTTTAAGATGTGAAAATGTTGGTCACGGGGGTTACTACCAATCGATTGGACTCTATGTTAGTGTCATCTAGGGAAAGATAGTGATCGGGTACTTACCCCGGGTACTTGAGGTACCGCGGGTCGTGGATGACACGGAAGTTCCCTGAATCTTGTGGGTAAAGTGTGCAACCTCTACAGAGTGTAAAACTATTTTAATAGCCGTGTCCATGGTCAAGGATAGTTGGGTAACTACTCTTGGGCTATGTTCACATGTTTACAAACCAGTGTGTCTGTTTGGATAAGTGGGAAGAACTAATTGGGTCAAGTCAAAGGACTTGACATGATTGAGTTGGGTTGTTTCCAACTCTATTTGTGTTGATACCTGTAACCAGTCCCTATGGTTACTTGAATTCTCATGATGCATGATTTACCAGTTATTGAACATGTCATAGCACAATAAAACTAGCTTTCTGCAAAGCTTACCTATGTCATGCATTGTTGTACCTTGAGCCAAAACATGGGTTGCTTGCGAGTACATTCAAAGTACTCATTGGCTTGCCACTAGTTATTTAATTGGTCAGGCATGGAAGAACAGGAGTTCGAAGAAGTGTTCTTTGGAGATGAACATGCGAACTAGGACGTTTCCCAGTCAGAATGCCTGTAGGGTTAAGGCAGATGGCATGGGTTCTACTTATCGACGAAGATTTCCGCTGCTTAAGTTTATTTGGTATTCAGCCCTTGTGGATTTATCTATGTAAGACTTGACCATAATGGTCATAATTTGTGTAAGACGGTATGTATGGATGTAAGACTCTTGTTATTCAGCTTTTGTGTGTTCAGTGAGCATTGATCTCTGGGATCACTGTACACGTGCATTCGGCGATCACGACTTATGAGTCGGGGTCCCCACAGAGCTGGTATCAGAGCCATCCTATAGGAAGCCTTAGTTAGCATGGTCGTTAGTTAGGGTAAAACTATTTTCAAAAATATTACTAATTTTCAAAACTATCTATACTTCTATTCCCCTTCTCAGTTCTTCAAAAACTAGGATATACTTTCCTTATTGATCTCTTCCACTTCAAGATTTTTAATGGTCGTTAGAACCCTTATGCCCATGACCACGGGATTCCTTGTAATCCTCGTGGATAATCTAGAAGGAAGACACCTTGACAGACATTCACCCACATCTTCTGAACACAAGATTGGCGACACCACAACAAGACGATACCAATAGAAGATACCTCGAGGAATGAGGACATCAAGACCCAGAAGATGGTGACACCCTTGACACTACCCCAAGATGATGCAACCTTGTCTTGCGATGAACAGGGCATGAGATATGCAAGGTCATGATATACATCGCTGATAGAGAAACCCTGACCTTACCGTTGTTGTGTCGGCAACCACCGGTGGATGGGAACCTTGCCATTTGGCCCGCCTCAGTATAGTGAGCAGGAAAAAGGTTCTCTTCATCCCCCGCGCTCGGTGTCGATGTTGTCATCAACGTAACCGACATGATGGACCTCCACTATGCCTTGTTTATGTCATTGCATAAAGGATTGCTTACGTGGAACCCTTGACGCCTTAGAAGGTAAAAGGGATCGTCATGATTAAAGAGGACAATAGAAGACCGAGTCAATGCTAGCTACGAGGAACCCCCTTCAATCCGTCAGCTCATTAGGCAAGAAGTTGATGAAGATCCTTCAGGCCCAACCCAGATCGTTTCATCAAACAACTACAAGAGACGCATCAACACCTGAGGGAAACCCAGAAGACTGCACGAGACATGAAGCTAGCACGACTACTGAGTCCGAGAACCCCTAGGGTAGGATGAGTCGTGTACCCCCTATGCGCAGTCGAGTCCGTATGATGGTTCGAATAGAACCATGATTGTGTGTTGCTTGTTTTTATTTGTTTATGTTTTGATATAGGTCGCACTTTTGCCCTAGGCAACAAGTATGCGACTATATCACCTTCCTTACCTTGTTTCTTTGGTTTGGCCCATTTTGCACCTGTTTGTTTGCACTTGCATTATAGAACCCCCTTTTTGGCATTCCCCTCCTCTATGCTATTTTCCCTCTCATCTCTCTCCTCAACTGAAGACTGGCAAGACAAGATACACCAAGGATTCTACCTCGGCAACCAACTAGCAATGAAGACTTTTTGCTACCTCCTCCTCGACCAGGTGCAACCCTGTAGAGTTATGTTTTAACCCTCCAGGCTAGAAACCCATCCCTAGGCCCTTCGAGACTTCACGAGAGCTCGAATTCTTAACCATGTGCTTAACCTACAAATTGCAAGGGAACTAGTGAATCCTTAGTAACCCTTGCTTCCCACCGGGTTCACGATGGAACTAGTGGACATAGTGAACGAGCACATTATCATCCTAGGATAGCACCAGAACCGACGATGCCATAGAGAAAACCAGTTTGAGGATATAGGAATAGAGGACAAATGACTTGATGAGTTTATATCAATGACTTTGAGGAATTATATGAGACTATTTGGTGGATTATGAGGCATTCATGTTGGTAGATGAACTTGGTGGGATCATTATTATAGAGTAGCATAGCTTTCATTACCCCTGGATAAATTGGATTTAGTGCGACAATTAAGATCGCAAGCTGAGATTCTTAGGGGGGGATAAGAATTTGACTTGATCAGATGATAAGGAGATTGTAGACATTATGATAATGACTTTGGGGGAACATGTAGGAATTCTCTTTGAACATGAGATTTGGATTTAAATAGGTGATCCTAGTGGAGTATAGGTGGTGAGTAATCTACATGGTTCGGAGTAAATTGGATTTAGACCGATGATCTCGATCATGATACCATGTTTCTCGGTGGACGTTAAACTAGGAGATTGGATTAACTATTGGAGTTGATTTAGGTTTCTATATAAGCTTGACCTTGGAGTTTACTTGACCATGATAATGGAAATTGGTGGAATGACTATAGTAAGGTAGCCCTTTCAAGTATTTGGGATTATAGGGACTTTAGGAGATTGCGTGGAACACCGTAGACATCGAATTTGTAGAATTAATGGGTTATGTAGTGATTGATAGAAGTTAATGGGCTTGATTCATAGGAAGGAAACAAGATCTTGGAGCGGCATACCACGTGTTTCCTTAGGATAGAGATACACTAACATGTACCTTGGAAGAATAGGATGAGCACTTGGATTGTCGTGTTTTATTCCTGCTTGGAAGCTTGTATGCTCTACCCATGGATATTTAGGGGTAGCCATACATATGAGTTTGGGGATTGTAGACATATATGATTTTGTTAGACCTCCTCTCGGGAGTCACGATAATATGGATCACAGGAGTGATGATTGGATTTGGCCTATACGAGATGATGCTTTCGGTGGTATAAGGTTATTTGTTTGAAGGACTAGATAGACTATTGGCATCTCAGAAACCGTGCTTATGGATAAGATAATAAACGTTCACCCACACACTAGAATCCTTGAAACCCTTAAACCCTACCAAGCCACAACATGGTCGGATCATGACCATGGGCTTTGGCTCTAGGTCATGTAGACCCTGACCAACACTCAACCGTGACCACCACCAATCCCCCAGTCTACTTTATGTACCCCGTGAACAAAGTCTCCATGGAGTACTTAGGCAAGATAGTTGTCATCATTATTTGGTGACCTAGTCGTCTACCCAAAGACGGAAGAAGAGCCGTTCAGCTGGTCAAGGAACATTTGAAGACCGCCATGCCAAGGAGAAAGAACTATACCAACCACCATCGTCAAGGAGTGAACTTTCTCGTTGAAGACCAGGTGTATCTGCAAGCCACTTCTCTCAAAGGAACCAACCATTTCCATGTCAAAGGGAAGCTCACACCAAGATTTTTCGGCCCTCTCCAAGATCACTTCAAGATGAAGAATAGACGGCTACCAGCTAGAGTTACCACCTGAGTCACCCACTATGCACAACATTTTTCCACACAACACCACTTGGAAAATGTTTCCTACTTCCTAACTAGTTCGGTCTCTACAAGGACATCGATCACCGAGCCATCGACATCCAGCCCAATATGACCTACGCGAGAGACCCCAATTGCAATCTGGATCAAGCAGGACGTCATACACGAAGCCATACCATCAAATACTTCAAGGTTTAATGGAGTCCCACTTGGAAGCAGAAGCAGTATGAGGACGTGAAGACTACCCCAAACCTAAGTTTCCATATTTCGTTCCGCACCCAGTTTGAGAATCTCGGGGACGAGATTCTTGTAAGGGGGGTAGGTCTGTCACACCCTGGTTTTCATGTCGCAACACTTAAGCTATTAAATCATGATAAAGTGTGGTTTGACAAAAACTTTTGCATTATTTGGCTTTTATTTGGAGTTGGATTTCTCTCTGTGTTTTTCAAGTGCTCTTTAAAGTCAACACAACTCCACCTTATATACTTCATCCCTTTGCTCCAAACTTCTGCCCAATGATCATGCCATGTGTATAGAACAGTATAGTATTTTCTTACAAAAATAATTTGGCCAAATAGTATTTTCAAAAATTAGTTTTCCAAAACCCCCTGAATTGAGGTTTGCACTGCAAGTACTTGATTTGGGGTATGAAAAATATTTCAAATAGTATACTTGAAACCTAGTAGATATAGGACTCCAATAAACCACAAAAATATAATTTTAAAAGTTATTTTCCTATTTTATTTAAAAGCTTTTTCTTAAGGCCAGAAATGGTCTTTAATGGGGAAAAATTATTTGATTGTTTAAAAAATATTTGACAAAAATCAGGGAAACTCAGTGGACATATAATTTCCATATATAAGAGTTTCAACACATGGTCATGTTCAACATATGGGGCAAAATTCTCCAAAACCATTTCTGTCCATTTCAAGTATTTGAAATATTTCTACAAGAAATATTTTCAAATAAATCCATGAAAATTCTATCAAGTCTCATATGCATAATATGATGACCCTGAAATGGTTCAGCTCAATCCAAACTGTTTTGGTTCACCAAAGTGCCCAAAAACCTTCTCTGTCCAGATTCAAGTTTGAACAACTTTACATTGCCAAATTATTCTAAATGCCCCTAAACTTCGTGGTCATGCTCAAAAGACAAAATGATGACACTACACTAAGTGGTGCATCAAGGGGGATAGTTTTGCATGACTAGATCTTGGTAAATGCATTTCTGTTGATTTCTAGGGTTTACAAAAGTTGCATTGGCAACTTTGCCCAAATGAGCTCAAAATTGGTGGAAGGCCCTAATTATATGTGCCATTTCGCCCTGTGGAGTCTCATGCCAAATGGAATTCATTTGCTTACCCAAACCAGTATCAAACACCTTCTGCCACTTTAGCAAAATTCCATTTTTGACCTCTTCCACTAATATCCATGTGCTCAACTTTCTACCATAGCTGCTCCTGACCCTGTTTTACCTCCAGTAACTATGTCTGCATCTCATCTCAATGATTGAGCATTGAAACCACCTCATTTACCCGCCTGGACAGCCCATATCCATCTCTCTCTCAACCCCACTCTTCTCCAGTGGCTCCCCAGGGCATCCAAGGCCATATCCCACTTCTTTACTTCCCCTAGAGCTACCAGACACCTTGGCCGTGCCCACATTGCATAGATAATGGCCATGCCAGCCATTTGGGAGCTCTAGAGTGCGCTACAGTGCGCTCCCGCACTATAGCCGCCCCCTGCCAAGCACGTCTGGCCACCTCAGGCCTCCCCAGCGTGCCCGACGATGCTCGTAGGCGTCCGCAACATGCTACGGCCTGGTCCCCCTTCTCCTTCTCCCTCCTCTCGCCCCATCTCGCACGCGCGCCCACCACCCGAGAGCTCCAATGAGCACGTTCACACGCGTGATGCTCTGGCCCTCCCCCGCTATCCCTCTGCCTTTCCCTTGGCCTAGGCCACGCCTACAAATGCCCTAGACAAGGCACTGGGTGCCAGTTCGGCCCCTGGCACTGCATTGGCCGCGACCGTGGACGCCGCCCATGGTGTGACATGGCCCCGCCTTATACAGCCACCCCAGGTCCCTCTCCCCTCTCGGTTCACTCCCCCATCCCCCCAGCGACCTCCTCGAGTAGCATGCTCCTCCTCCCGCGCCTTCCTTCTCCTGCTACCACCGCACAGCCGCCACTTCGGCTCGCTCAAATTCGAGCAACTCCGAGCTCACCTCCCTCCCTTTCCTCCACCCAAAGACTCCCGTGGTCCGGCGACCTTCCCCACCTCCCTGAACCGTCGCGGGGATGCGCGAACGCCGAGAGCCATGGATGGCCGATGACCTCCCCCGCCACCATCATTGCTGCGGTCACCTCGGCCCCCTCCGGCGGCCGTGACCTGCACCAGCGGATGCGCCGCTCCACGCTGAGCTTGCCCATAGGCGGAGCGTCGCGGGAGACGGCCGGACGCGCCGGCTATCGTCGGATGAGCGCCAGCGTGCACTCTGCCTCCCCTGCTCTGCCTCGAGCGGGAGGTAGAGGACGACTGCCCCGCCAGCTAGCAGGGGCCCGCCCATCAGCGGCAGAAGCGACCGAGCCGGCCCACCAGTCAGGTTAAGTGGAAACAGCTTCAGGCCAATCCACTTGCCCTGCTGGATGGCGCCCTCACGCAGTATGCCTTTGGCGTCACCTCCTACCTCGCGCAGCTGAGCCACTGGGCCAAGCCGAGTAGGCGCTGTTTAGCTGGGCTTCGCCCAATGCGCTTTATAAGGATGACTTCTTTTCTTCCTTTTCTTTTTCATAAATATTTTAAAATTCCTAAATAATTCAAATGGACTCCAAATTTGATGATTCAGATTTCGATAAGGTCATAAATTCATGATATATCACATCGTGCTATTTGCACATTTTTCCACAAACATTTTCTTCACAAATAATTATGAAATCACACTTTTCCATTTCTGAGATAAACTTTAGAAAATCATAGAGTTCCCATTTTTGATCCAAATTCAATTATTCAAATTCCTAGATATTTCTAAGTTCATAACTTAGATTTGGAACATTTTTTCCTATACCTTCTGTGCCATATAAAATATTGGTCCATTTCTCCACGTGTATCCAAGTTTGCACATTCATAGAAAAATCATTTGAACTCCAAATCCAGTGAAACCAACTCCTAGGTGCTTCTAAAATCATTCCTTCTGAAATGGGTGCCTTTGCTCATTTTCAAAATAATTCTTCTGTAAACTTTTTGCAAATCCATAAATCCCTTGATCCCATCATATTGAAATGTTCAGAGATATCCGTTGATCAAATCCCAATGAAACCACTTTGGTCATTCCTCATATGACCAAAGGTATCCTAGAAAAGTCTAACTCACATTTTTAGAGCACTTTTATTTTTGCCTTGTTGTGTTGCTTATTGTGATTTTTTTCCGATGTTAGTTGATGAAGTAGACGGAATACTCGAAGATGGACCGGAAGACTTGAAGATTCTGATGAACCAGGCAAGTAGACCTTTGACCATGTCTAAGAAACCCTTTTTTGCATGTCCTATGGCACTTTCATTGCTTGCATCGAAGTCATGATAAAATGGTGACCACTTGAGGTGGTTTTCCTTAGTTGCTTTTCTCGTTGACACTTGCATGATGCATGACCCTACCTTTCTATGAGGGTTATGCGAGTGGGTGTAGTTAGGATGCTAAGTAACTGCTACGTAAATGGGTTGGGTATATGCATGGTGATGGGAGCATGATCGTTTTCAAAAGACTTTTTGAAAACCCTATCGGGTGACACTTATGCCCGAAGGAGATAATGAGTTGGGTAACCACTTGATGACGAAATGGTGTACCGAGGCAAGTGTGTGTGTTGTTTTCAAAACAGATTGGTTTAAGTTGCGACCGTTATTCCAACCTTACATGTGCAACCACTCTACCCTTATATGGGAAATGGCATTATTGATTACCTAGGCCGATACTAGCTTGGAGCCTGCATTACTAGTGATGGGAGAGTCGTTGTTGCACTCTCTCGGGATGGGGTCGTGCTAGGTAGGGCGGCCATAACTGTTTTCACAGGGCATCGGACACACCATTGGTACCCCATGCTTGTGGTTTGTGATGAATACGGGAGCGAGGCTCCACAATTTTAAGATGTGAAATGTTGGGCACGGGGGTTACTACCAATCGAGTGGACTCTATGTTAGTGTCGTCTAGGGAAAGATAGTGATCGGGTGCTTACCCCGGGTACTTGAGGTACCGCAGGTCGTGGAAGACATGGAAGTTCCCCGGATCTTGTGGGTAAAGTGTGCAACCTCTGCAGAGTGTAATACTATTCGAATAGCCGTGTCCACGGTCAAGGACAGTTGGGTAACCGCTCTTGGGCTACGTCCACATGTTTACAAACTAGTGTGTCTGTTTGGATAAGTGGGAAGAACTAATTGGGTCAAGTCAAAGGACTTGACATGATTGAGTTGGGTTGTTTCCAACTCTATTTGTGTTGATACCTGTAACCAGTCCCTATGGTTACTTGAATTCTCATGATGCATGATTTACCAGTTATTTCACATGTCATAGCACAATAAAACTAGCTTTCTGCAAAACTTACCTATGTCATGCATTGTTGTACCTTGAGCCAAAACATGGGTTGCTTGCGAGTACATTCAAAGTGCTCATTGGCTTGCCACTGGTTATTTAATTGGCCAGGCATGGAAGAACGGGAGTTCGAAGAAGAGTTCTTTGGAGACGAACATGCAAACTAGGACCTTTCCCTGTCAGAATTCCTGTAGGGTTAAGGCAGATGGCATGGGTTCTACTTATCGACGAAGATTTCCACTGCTTAAGTTTATTTGGTATTCAGCCCTTGTGGCTTTATCTATCTATGACTTGACCATAATGGTCATAATTTGTGTAAGACGGTATGTATGGACGTAAGACGCTTGTTATTCAGCTTCTGTGTGTTTAGTGAGCATTGATCTCTGGGATCACTGTACACGTGCATTCGGTGATCACGACTTATGAGTCAGGGTCCCTACAGATACCCACCATGAGCCTCAACACTCATAAGATCGCATACATCAGTATGTATTATTTCCAGTAAGTCAGTGGTTCGCTCCATTGTTCTGGAGAACGGAGTCTTAGTCATCTTGCCCATGAGGCATGGTTCGCAAGCATCAAATGATTCATAATCAAGTGATTCCGAAAGTCCTCTTTACTCCAATATGACCTAAACGGCAGCGCCACTAGTATGTTGCACTATCATTATCAACTTCGCATCTTTTGGCATCAATATTATGAATATGTGTATTACTATGATCGAGATTCAATAAACCATTCACCTTGGGTGTATGACCACAGAAGGTTTTAGTCATGTAAACAGAATAACAATTATTCTTTGACTTAAATGAATAATCGTATTGCAATAAACATGATCCAATCATATTATGCTCAATGCAAACAACAAATAACATTTATTTTGGGTTCAACACTAATCCCGAAGGTAAAGGGAGTGTGCGATGGTGATATTATCAACCTTGAAATTACACACATCGTCACCTCGCCATCAACTAGTCTCTATTCATTTTGTAACTCTTGTTTCAAGTTACTAATCATAGCAACTGAACTAGTATCAAATACCCAGGGGCTACTATGAACACTAGTATAGTACACATCAATTACATGTATATCATATGTACTTTTGTTCACTTTGACATCCTTCTTATCCGCCATGTATTTAGGGCAGTTCCGCTTCTAGTGACCCTTTCCTTTGCAGTAGAAGCACTTAGTTTTAGGCTTGGGTCTAGCTTTGGGCTTCTTCATCGGAGTGGCAACTTGCTTTCCATTCTTCTTGAAGGTCCCTTTCTTTCCCTTCCCCTTTTACTTGAAACTAGTGGTTTTGTCAACCATCAACACTTGATGCTTTTCTTGATTTCTACCTTCGCCGATTTCAGCATCGCAAAGAGCTCGGGAATCATTTTACGTCATCCCTTGCATATTATAGTTCATCACTAAGTTCCAGTAACTTGGTGATAGTGACTAGAGAACTTTGTCAATCACTATCTTATCTGGAAGATTAACTCCCACTTGATTCAAGCAATTGTAATACGTAGATAATCTGAGCACATGCTCACTGGTTGAGCTATTCTCCTCCATCTTGTAGGCAAAGCACTGTCAGAGGTCTCATACCTCTTGACATGGGCATGAGTCTGAAATCCTAATTTCAACTCTTGGAACATCTTATATGCTCTGTGGCATTCAAAATGTTTTTGATGTCCCGGTTCTAAGTCATAAAGCATGGCGCACTAAACTATCAAGTATTCATCATACCGAGCTTGCCAAACGTTCACAACGTCTGCCTCTACTCCTGCAATAGGTCCGTCACCTAGCGGTGCATCAAGGACATAATTCTTCTATGCAGCAATGAGGATAATCCTCAGATCACAGAGCTAGTCGCACCATTTCTACTAACATCTTTCAACATAGTTTTCTCTAGGAACATATCATAAATAAAACAGGGAAGCTATACGCGAGCAATTGATCTACAACATAGATATGAAAATACTATCGGGACGAAGTTCATGATAAATTTAAGTTCAATTAATCATATTACTTAAGAACTTTGTCGGATTTCGGGTTCCGGCAGACCCTTGAGGTTCGAACACTGGGGTGCGCGCGGAGATCTCTCCCCTACCGATCTACGTCTGATCTCCTCGCATGATCTAAACTGGAAACAACGAACACCACAAGGGACGCAAGGTTTATACTGGTTCGGGCCACCGTTGTGGTGTAATACCCTACTCCAGTGTGTGGTGTGGTGGATTGCCTCAGGGGGCTGATGATAAACAGTACAAAGGAAGGACAGCCTCGCGAGAGGTGTTCTTGAGCTGGTGCGATGAACTGCTAGGGTGATTTCAGTTGCCTCTCTCTCTCTGCTAGGGCTCTACCAGATTTCTGGATCCCCTCTACTCTGTGTGGCTAGTTCTACTTATAGAGGCCCTGGGCCTCTCCCGAAATAATGAGTGGGAAGGGCGCCAACAATTGGCCATTTTGAAGGGGAACATATAGTACAAGTTATCCTGACCAAAGGTGGTCTTCGGCTGCCAAAAGTACTGGTGATGAGGCCGTCTTGGGCTCCACGGTGACCTCCGTCCTGCCGCTCTGCTGGTCTTGGTCTCGTTGCACCGGAATGGTAACCTTTGCCCGATGCCTTGGCCTGTGCTTGCCCCCTTTGCACCAAAGGGGAAACAAGGACACTGCGCAGGCCGGCGCCCTCCTGGCGCCCGCCTGGTCTCGATCGTCATGGCTTGCATCACGGGTTCCTCGCGAGGTACTCCTGCCTTGATCTCTCCGCCTCCTCGTGAGCATGCCTGATGAGGCCGCCTCTGAGGAAGCTTTCTGTCGTCCGCCACGCGAGGCTTGGCCCCTCGCGAGGGTCTTGAGCTTGAGCTGATGAAGATGGGCCACGCTGGGCCCCCACTTGAGCCACGCCGCAGGCCGCAGGCAGGCAAGTCTGGGGACCCCCGTTCCCAGAACGCCGACAGTAGCCCCTGGGCCCGAGGCGCGCCTGGGCTTGGCCTAGCAGGAAAGCGAAGGGGTAAGCGCGAAGCGCTGCGGGCCCCAACAGCCTGCGGCCTCGTGCGCCCTGTGGCGGTTGACTGGACGTGGGCGTATGCGCTTACCCACCATGCCTCGGTGACCGCACGACTTGATAAGTCCCTGCATGTAGAGAAACCGGTCATGATTACCTGCGATCGTGGTGCTCGGCGATTGGCCTCCTCCGACTATAAGTACGGGGCTGGGCGAGCCCCTTCAGTCCATCCCTTCTTGCTGCTCCTTTTCTTCTTCTTGGCTACTCGCCGTCCCCATGGCCCCAAAGAGATTCTCGGCCGCAGAGAAAGGAAAGGCCCCCCGGGCAGGGCCTGACCCCCCCCCCGACCAATGGTGGCCGAGGCCGCCCTCGCAAGTATACCACGGTCCCCGTGGTAGCCTCCCGCGGCCATGGAGGCGGTTCCCTGCGCGGTGGTGGGCGCCCGGTTGCCGACGAGGGGCACGCTGTGGGTGTGCGCTCCCCTAGGCCACGCTTTCACTCTGCGAAGGTGCTGCCGGAGTTCGTCGTGTGGTCGGCGGACCCATCCAGCACCGGCTCCAGCTCCCCTGTTTCTTCGTAGATGAACTGCCGGCCAGCGCTCGGTGCGGCTTCTGGCTCCAGGCAGACGACTGCTGCAGCAGGGCCTCCTAGGCTTCGCTGGAGGTCTCCATCTCTGGGAACGGGGCTCTGACACGCGGCTGGCAAATGTTTGCCCGCGCGCGGCCTGGGCCGGTGGTGTACCCTATACTTCAAGTTCGATGGCGACGCCACCCTCTACGTGAGGGTGTTTGGGGAAGATGGTCGCCGTGCCGGGTGCTGCCCTGAAGACGACGACCGCGGCCGCCTGCCCAGCCCCGACACTGACCAGGATGAAGATGGCGACTAGCGTACAGTCGGCGGTGCTCGGGGTTCGCTGAGCTTCGGCGACCCCCTCTCAGGCAGCAGCTCCTCCAGCGGTGGCCGCGACCATCCCCCGCGCCCGCCTGGGTGAAGGTAGCGGGTCAGCCCGCCGTCGCGCCCCGGTGAAGCGAGAGGAGGGATCCTCCTGAGCCCCAGGAGCAGCTCGAGCCTTCGCTATGGGTTGGCGCAGGACGAATCGCGCCCGTTTTGTTTTCTTTCTTATCATGCATAGAAATAGAAAGTAATGTAGGGCCCCGCAGGGGCGTGTTAGAACTACTGCTGTTTAACTATCGTGTTGTTTCCGCTATTTCTGTGCTGTGTTTCCACGCCGCGCAGCCATGTGCGGGAACTATTTTAGCTCGGTGGGGCTTGGCGCGGTCCTCGCCTCCCGAGGCCGTGGCCTCGTCGTGCGCTTCATGCCCTGCAATGATCAGTAGGAGGGGTAGCTTACGGTCTTGGTTGTGGGGGCGATCGGCCTAGGTCCTGCGCTTGTGTCGCGATGCCCGTGGGGCATGGACTGGGAGGGGTGGTCCCACAGAGGACTCGGATAGGAAAGCTCCAAACGATCGGGGTAGAAAACACTCGTGAGGGCGCCCGTGACTCCCTCGCGAGACTTGTTCGAGAGAAAACGAGGCAAGCGAGCGAGAAAGACAAAGAGTCACAAGCCAGGAATGTCAGCAACTCCAATAAAACTTCAAACGGGAATAAACAAGCCAACTGCAGAAAGCAAATGGGAAAGCCGCGTCCGTCACCTATTCTAGTCTTCGACGCCTTCTCACCAGCGCGGAGCTAAGTGCTGCCTCTAGGCGTGGGCGGGAGCCCCCGAGGCCCGAGGGCGGCACTCCGGAGACTCCGGGGCGTGTACAGCCCCACTCATTATTATGTGAGAGTGTCACGGGCGGCAAGCTTCACAGGCATTTGCCTTCTTCACAGGCACCGGGCCTTTCCCAAAACGCAGCAGCTTCACAGGCATTCGCCTTCTTCACAGGCACCGGGCCTTTCCCAAAACGTAGCAGCTTCACAGGCATTCGCCTTCTTCACAGGCACCGGGCCTTTCCTAGGCGCTAGGCCTCGCTCAGGGATAGAACCTCCGGAGATGTTGAATGTTCCACACGTTCTGGATGGGTACCCCCTCCGTGGTCTCCAAGCGCACGGAGCCAGGCCTAGAAACATGAACAACCTTGAATGGGCCCTCCCACATGGGAGAGAGCTTGTGCAGCCCCTCCCTGGAGAGAACCCGTCTGAGCACGAGATCCCCTACCTCAAGAGTTCTGGGGAGGATGTTGCGGCAGTGGTATCGTCGCAGCGCCTGTTGATACCTTGCCGCTTGCAGCGCGGCTTCTCGATGGCGTTCTTCCCCAGCACGAGATCCGTCCCCCGCATGGCGTCCTGCTGCGTCTCGTCAAACGCCAGGACCCGTGCGGAGCGATGCCTGACCTCGTGAGGGAGAACAGCCTCTACTCCGTAGACAAGGAAGAATGGGGTCTCGCCAGTTGGCTTGGTCGCAGTTGTGCGGATTGACCACAGCACGGACTGGAGCTTGTCGTACCAGCCCCTGCCGCAGGCTTCCAGCTTCTTCTTGAAGGTCCTGGCTTGGAGGCCCCTCAGGACCTCCGCGTTGGCCCGCTCAGCCTAGCCGTTGCTCCGGGGGTGTGCTACCGAAGTGTAGCATATCTGCGTTCCAAGGTTAGCACAATACGTTTTGAAGAGATTACTGGTGAATTGCGAATGGTTGTCGGTGATGATGCGGTTGGTCACCCCAAATCGGCTCACGAGGCCCTTGATGAATTTGACCGCTGAGCCTACCGGGATTGTGCGGATGGCTTCCACCTCAGCCCACTTGGTGAATTTGTCCACGGTGACGTAGAGGTAGCGATAGCCCCCTGGCGCCCGAGGAAACGGGCCCAGAATGTCCAGCCCCCAAACTGCGAACGGCCATGAGAGGGTTATAGTCTGTAGACCCCCCGCAGGCTGATGGATCTACTTAGCATGAAACTGGCAGGCCTCGCAAGCCTTCACAAGCTCAACGGCGTTGTTGAGCGCTGTGGGCCAATAGAATCCACTACGGAACGCCTTGCCGACGAGGGTCCGTGATGACGGGTGGTGCCCGCAATCTCCGCCGTGTATGTCCGCTAGTAGCTCCTTCCCTTGCTGTCAGGAGATGCAATGTAGGGACACGTCATTTGGTCGCTTCCTGTGGAGCTCTCCATCCCTGATGCAATAAGCCGTGGCCTGCCGCACCACACACTCCGCTTCCTCCTCATTCTCCGGTAGAGTCCCTTGCATCAGGTAGTTCTTGAGCTCCGGGATCCAACACCCTTCCTGAGGCTCTAACACCAGGAGCAGGCGTGCCCCTGAGGCGGGGCCGCAGACCGGGGCTCCTGAGGTAGGCGGCTGAGGGAGCTCCTCCCTTGGTTGCGCCATGCTCGACAGCGACGGCACTGCCGAGGGTTTGAAGAGCCGCTCCTCAAAGACGCCAGGCTCCTGAGGTAGCCACCTAGATACCCTCTTGGCAATGTCATCAGCCTCCTGATTGGTGCCGCAAGGCACATGCTGCAACTCCGGCCCCCAGAACTGTTTCTCCATCTTGCGAACCGTAGCGAGGTAGGCTTCCATGTGCTCGTCCTTTGGCTCGTATATCTTGTTGGAAAAGTTGACGAGGAGCTGTGAACCGCCCTTGATGATGAGGCGCTTCACCCCTAAGGCAGTTGCGGCCTTCAAGCCTGCTATTAGGCCTTCGTACTCCGCTATGTTGTTGGAGACCTTTTCTCCGTGCTGGAAGCAAAGTTGTACGGCGTAGTAGAGTTTGTCCTGGGTAGGGGATACGAGCACTGCGCCAGCTCCCGCACCGTGTCGGGAGAACGCCCCATCAAAGTACATGACCCAGCCATCCGGTGCTTCACTTCCCGGGGGAAGTGATCGTTCTTCACCTGCCTCGTGACCCGGCGCTTCTGCCCATTCTGCCACGAAATCCACAAGGGCGGCTCCCTTGTTGACTCTGGTCGTACTGAATTCTAGCTGAAATGTCTGTAGCTCGATGTTCCATTCAGCAACCCTTCTAGCTGAGTTGGGGCTCCTGAGCACTCTTTCCAAGGGGTACGCTGAGACGACTTTGATGGGATGTCCTTGGAAGTAGTGGTGCAGCTTGCGTGAGGCCACTAGTAGCGCGAGGAGGAGTTTTTGAGGCATGGGATACCGTGCCCTTGCGTCCTGTAGCACCGTGCTGACGAAGTACACGGGATGCTCGACGAGGTTGAGGGTGCTGGCGCTGCTTGCGTCCTCCAGAGGTCGAGGCGTCTCTTGAGACGACGAAGCTCCCAGTGCTTGGTCGCCTGGAGAGGCCTCTCCTGCTCCGGGTGCGTTCTCTTGCTGCAGTTGTTCCTCTCTGGCTGCGGTTGCGGCCTTCGCGAGGCCCTCCTGGCTCTGCTTTGCTTCAGTTCCGATGGTCGATGCGGCCTTGGCACAGCGCTCCTCCCTGAACGCTACCAGGGCTGCGGTAGCGGAGTAGGGGGTGGCCGCAAGGTAGAGCACCAGGGGCTCCCGAGGACGCGGAGCTACCATCACTGGTGGACTGGTAAGGTACCTCTTGAGGTCTTGGAATGCCTTGTCGGCCTCTTCAGTCCATTCGAAGGGGCCCTTTTTCTTCATCAGCTTGAAAAAAGGCAGCGCTCGTTCCCCCAGCTTGGAGATGAAACGCCCCAGCGCAGTTACACGCCCGGTGAGCTTCTGCATTTCTCTGAGGGTCCTTGGCGGGCTCATGTCTTCGACTTCCTTGACCTTCTCCGGTTGGCCTCAATGCCCCTGTGAGATACGAGGAAACCCAGGAGCTTGCTCGAGGGGACTCCAAACACGCACTTCTCCGTGTTGAGCCGTAGGTCCACTTTGTTGAGGCTCGCGAAGGTTTCTTCCAGGTCCTGTATTAGGGTTCTTGCCTCACGAGAATTCACCAGTATGTCATCGACGTAAGTTTCAGCGTTCCTCCCGAGCTGCCCGCCTAAGGCGATGTGCATCAGCCGCTGAAAGGTCGCGCCTGCGTTGTGCAACCCAAACGGCATGCACGTATGGCAGTACACTCCACACGGGGTCAGGAAAGCCGTCTTCTCCACGTCTTCTACCACCATCTTGATCTGGTGATAGCCCGAGAAGGCATCTAGGAAGCACAATAGGTCACACTCTGCGGTGGAGTTGACTATCTGGTCAATGCGGGGGAGCGGAAATGGATCCTGCGGGCAGGCCTTGTTGAGGTTGGTGAAGTCGACGCACATGCGCTCCTTTCCTCCCTTTTTCGGCACAAAAACTGGATTAGCCAGCCAATCAGGGTAGCAGACCTCGCGGATAACTCCTGCCGCCTCTAGCTTCCGGGTCTCTTGAACGATGAAAGCCTGTTTCTCAGTAGACTGCCGCCTTGCCTTCTGCTTCACGGGGCGCACATTGGGGCACACGTTGAGGTGATGCTCAATCACTTCCCTTGGGACCCCTCCTAACTGATCAGGTTCCCACGCGAATACCTTCTTGTTCAAACGCATGAACCTGATCAGGGCTTTCTCCTGCTCGGGCTCGAGGTTGGCCCCTATAGTGAAGGTGGCGCTAGCGAACCCGTCCTCGTCGACTGGTACCTGCTTGGTTTCTGCCTTGTCTTGGGTGAACAGCTGCTTCTTTTTAGCCGGCGCAGCCCCCTTGGGCTCAAGGGCGTCGGTGCTAGTGGGCTGTGCCACCACGGCCGTCCTGAAAACAAGCTGGAGCACCTGCAGCGCATCCCTTGTGTCTCCTAACACGGTGAGGACGCCGCTGCTCCCAGGAATCTTCATGAGGTTGTACGCCGGGTGAGTTGCTGCCATGAACCGAGCCAAGGCCGGATAGCCGAGGATGGCGTTGTAGGGGAGGCCAATGGGGGCGATGTCGAAGTCGATCAGCTCCGTGCGGAAGTTGTCGCAGGTGCCGGAGGTCACTGGGAGGCGGATCTATCCCAAGGAGACGGTGGAACCGGCTCCGACGCCCGAGAAAGGCCTGCTGGGTTGGAGCAGCTCCAGCAGCACGTGGAGGAGGCTGAAGGCCTCCACCGAGAGCACGTTGAGGCCGACACCACCGGCGATGAGGGTCCTGGTGATGGCCACTTGGTAGATGGTGGGGGTACACAGCATCGGGAGCGCGCCCGAAGCAATGGGGTTGAAGCGGTGGTCCTCCGAGTCGAAGGTTAGATCGGCCTCGGGCGCCACCCAGGAGAGCTGCGATGATGGGCGGCGCTGGTTCGGCGAAATGAGCGAGGAAGAGGTCACGCAGCTCTTCCCAGGAGGTGACAGAGGCCGTCGGCAGGTGGAGGAGCCACGCGCGCGGGATGCCGGTGAGGGCCATGGGTAACCAGTTGGCCATCACCCGGTCGTCGCCCCCGGCTCTGAGGACGGCCTCCTCGTATGCCAGCAGGAAAATCACCAGGTCCGTCGCGCCGTCGTAGCGCGGCGGTGTCTCGGGCCTGAACTTGCACGACCGCTGCACTTGTCGCCAGGCGGGGGCCAAGGCCAGGAGCCCCCAGGCCCCAGTGTCGACATCCGTTGCTGGAGCGGGCGGCGCGTTGTCCGCCATGAGGGCGGGATGCGATGTTGGGGGAGAGCGGGTCGTCAGGAGGAAGCACTCCGGCACACCCCTACCTGGCGCGCCAAATGTCGGATTTCGGGTTCCGGCGGACCCTTGAGGTTCGAACACTTGGGTGCGCACGGAGATCTCTCCCCTACCGATCTACGTCCAATCTCCTCGCGTGATCTAAACTAGAAACAACGAACAACACAAGGGACGCAAGGTTTATACTGGTTCGGGCCACCGTTGTGGTGTAATACCCTACTCCAGTGTGTGGTGTGGTGGATTGCCTCAGGGGGCTGATGATGAACAGTACAAAGGAAGAACAGCCTCACGAGAGGTGTTCTTGAGCTGGTGCGATGAACTGCTAGGGTGAGTTCAGTCGCCCTCTCTCTCTCTCTCTGCTAGGGCTCTACCAGATTTCTGGATCCCCTCTACTCTGTGTAGCTAGTTCTACTTATAGAGGCCCTGGGCCTCTCCCCAAATAATGAGCGGGAAGGGCGCTAACAATTGGCCATTTTGAAGGGGAACATATAGTACAAGTTATCCTGACCAAAGGTGGTCTTCGGTTGCCAAAAGTACTAGTGATGACGCCGTCTTGGGCTCCACGGTGACCTCCGTCCTGCCACTCTGCTGGTCTTGGTCTCGTCGCACCGGAATGGTAACCTTTGCCCAATGCCTTGGCCTGTGCTTGCCCGCTTTGCACCAAAGGGGAAACAAGGACACTGCGCAGGCCGGCGCCCGCCTGGTCTCGATCATCATGGCTTGCGTCACGGGTTCCTCGCGAGGTACTCCTGCCTTGATCTCTCCGCCTCCTCGCGAGCATGTCTGATGAGGCCGCCTCTGAGGAAGCTTTCTGTCATCCGCCCCGCGAGGCTTAGCCCCTCGCGAGGGTCTTGAGCTTGAGCTGATGAAGATGGGCCGCGCTGAGCCCCCACTTCAGCCACGCCGCAGGCAGGCAAGTCTGGGGACCCCCGTTCCCAGAACACCGACAAACTCCCACTTAGATAGACATCCCTCTAATCATCTAAGTGATCACGTGACCCATATCAACTAAACCATGTCCGATCATCACGTGAGATGGAGTAGTTTTCAATGGTGAACATCACTATGTTGATCATATCTACTATATGATTCACGCTTGACCATTCGGTCTCAGTGTTCCGAGGCCATATCTGCATATGCTAGGCTCGTCAAGTTTAACCCGAGTATTCTGCATGTGCAAAACTGGCTTGCACCCGTTGTATGTGAACGTAGATCTTAGCACACCCGATCATCACGTGGTGTCTCGGCACGATGAACTGTAGCAACGGTGCATACTCAGGGAGAACACGTATACCTTGAAATTTAGTGAGGGATCATCTTATAATGCTACCGCCGTACTAAGCAAAATAAGATGCATAAAGGATAAACATCACATGCAATCAATATAAGTGATATGATATAGCCATCATCATCTTGTGCCTTTGATCTCCATCTCCAAAGCACCATCATGATCACCATCGTCACCGGCTTGACACCTTCATCTCCATCGTAGCATCATTCTCGTCTTGCCAACTATTACTTCCACGACTATCGCTACCGCTTAGTGATAAAGTAAATCAATTACATGGCGATTGCATTTCATACAATAAAGCGACAACCATACGGCTCCTGCCAGTTGCCGATAACCGTGTTACAAAACATGATCATCTCATAGAAAAACTTATATAATCTCGTCTTGACCATATCACATCACAACACGCCCTGCAAAAACAAGTTAGACGTCCTCTACTTTGTTGTGCAAGTTTTACGTGGCTGCTATGGGCTTTAGCAAGAACCATTCTTACCTACGCATCAAAAACCACAATGCGGTATAGTGATTGCTTTTTGATCTTCAGAAAGAACCCTGTTCATTGAATCCGATTCAACTAAAGTTGGAGAAACTGACACCCGCCAGCCACCTGTGTGCAAAGCACGTCGGTAGAACCAGTCTCATGAACGCGGTCATGTAATTTCGGTCCGGGCCGCTTCATCCAAAAATACCACTGAATTAAGAAACAATTAGTGACGGCAAGCAATATGTATATACCCACGCCCACTACTCCTTTGTGTTCTACTCGTGCATATAACATCTACGCATAGACCTGGCTCTGATGCCACTGTTGGGGAACACAGTATTTCAAAAAAATTACTATGATCACGCAAGATCTATCTAGAAGATGCATAGCAACGAGATGCGGAGAGTATGTCTACGTACCCTCATAGACGGAAAGCGGAAGCGTTATGAAACGCGGTTGATGTAGTCGAACGTCTTCGTGATCCAATCGATCAAGTACCAAACGCACGACACCTCCATGATCTTCACACGTTTAGCTCGGTGACGTCCCTCGTACTCTTGATCCAGCTGAGGCCGAGGGAGAGTTTCGTCAGCACAACGGTGTGATGATGGTGATGATGAAGTTACCGATGTAGGGCTTTGCCTAAGCACTACAACGATATGACCGAGGTGGAATTCTATGGAGGGGGCACCGCACACGGCTAAATAGTCATCTCGTGTGTGTATGGGGTGCCCCCCTCCCCCGTATATAAAGGGATGGAGGAGGGGGCCGACCGACAACCTTGGGCGTGCCCCCAAGGGGGGAATCCTACTCCTACTAGGTGTAGGTTCCCCCCTTTCCTAGTCTTACTAGGAGGGGGAAGGAAGGGAGGGAGGGGAGGAAGGAAAGGGGGCTAGCCCCCCTCCCAATTCGGATTGGGCTTGGGGGGGCTCCCCTCCTCTTGGCCTTCTCCTCTCTCTTCCACTAAAGCCCATGTAGGCCCATTAAGCCCCCGGGGGGTTCCAGTAACCTCTCGGTACTTCGGTAAAGCCCAAACTCATCCGAAACCATTCCGGTATCCAAACATAACCTTCCAATATATTAATCTTCATGTCTCGACCATTTCAAGACTCATTGTCATGTTCGTGATCACATCCGGGACTCCGAACTACCTTCGGTACATCAAAACACATAAACTTATAATACCGATCATCATCGAATGTTAAGCGTGCGGACCCTACGGGTTTGAGAACTATGTATACATGACCGAGACTCATTTCTGGTCAATAACCAATAGAGGAACCTGGATGCTCATATTGGTTCCTACATATTCTATGAAGATCTTTATCGGTCAAACCGCATAACAACATACGTTGTTCCCTTTGTCATTAGTATGTTACTTGCCCGAGATTCGATCGTCGGTATCATCATACCTAGTTCAATCTCATTACCGGCAAGTCTCTTTACTCGTTCCGTAATGCATCATCCCGCAACTAACTCATTAGTCACATTGCTTGCAAGGCTTATAGTGATGTGCATTACCGAGAGGGCCCAGAGATACCTCTCCAACAATTGGAGTGACAAATCCTAATCTCGATCTATGCCAACTCAACAAACACCATTGGAGACACACTACTAGAGAAAACCTTACTAGTGGTGCTGGTTTTTTACATACCAGTAGCGCGGGCACCCGCGCTACTGCTAGGGCGCTACAGCTATTATTTAACAGTAGCGTGTTTCTAAACAAGCGCTGCAGCTAAAATACTTAGTAGTAGCGCCTCTTTCCCCGACAACACTACTACTATCATCATGTAGTAGTAGCGCCCTATTTTCTACCCACGCTACAACTAGGTAAATAGAAATAAAAATAAAAATAGAAGTCAGATGCAATATTCATGGAAATCAGGATAAGTCCAGTGCAAATAAACTAAGTTCACAGAACCATCTCACAAACATTAACGACAATACCACATTTAATGTAACCACACAATCTCACAAACTCATATATATAGTAGTCAACAATGCATGGATAGATCATAGTTGATCAGTCTACTAGGTAGTCATACTAGCATATATATGGTTCAGCAGCCACACGCATGCATATGTAGTTCTAGATGATATCGATGACGACCATCATCCTCAAGCCTGGGCGGTGGGTGTTCCTAATAGTAATTAGGATTGCCTGTCCAACATGAAGATTCTTGCCGACGAGGAAGCTTTTCCACCCAACCGAGTTGAAGTGTGTGCGACCGTCCATGTCCACGCCGTACACACAAGTTGTGACAGAGCCCCTCACTGTAAGGCGTATTCCAATAGAGCCTTCTTCATCAGGCTTGATACCACAACTCTCAGATAGGCACTTTGGCAATTTCCGAAGAAGAAAAACATATCAATTAATAAGTAGCCTCACACATTCTACACTATCAAAAGACAGTACTACATTTCTGCTAAGCATGAATTCTACTAATAAGTATATATGGATTCTACACTATTAACAGTTCTTTGGATTCTACACGAAGCATGCATATATATCATCGGATTCACTAAGCATATAGATCATCGGATTCACTAAGCATATAAGATTCACTAAGCATATATATCATCGGACTCTACACTAAGTATAACACTAAAGCATATATATCATCAGATTCACTAAGCATATAGATCATCGGATTTACTAAGCATATAAGATTCACTAAGCATATATATCATCGGACTCTACACTAAGTATAACAATAAAACATATAAGATTCACTAAGCATATATCATCGGACTCTACACTAAGTATAACAATAAAGCATATCATCAAATTACTACAGTAAATGCAACATACCATGATATGCCGATCAACCATGGTACTTGTCAGGCGGGTCACGAATGGCACCCCGATGAAGTCAGCACGTGGCGGAATGATGTCCCATAGGTTGCACACCTCCTCCTCGCTCAACCTCATTCTTTGAGCTACGATGGCTTCACTAAGTGGGTCATCATCATCCTCATCATCCTCATCATCTTCATCATCTTCTTCTTTGTTGACATAAATCATGGCCAGCTTGGGTCTTTCTGCTCTGAAGGCGAAGCTGATCAACTCACCACCGATGATACGCATGTGGGCGATGAAACGGACCCATCCATCTCCTCCCACCTACGTCATATTTCGTCCTTTCTCGACCTCCATAGTGTAGGGGCCCCTAGGAACCTCAAAGGTCATAGAGTCTCCGGTCAGCTTGTTGAATTCTGACCTCACATTGCATGGGACGATCTGTGTACAAAAAGCAAAATGATATATACACTATGCATTAATGCCAATAACACTAAAAACAAAATAGTGGTTACTAGTTTCATATAATTTATTACGGTCGCATGAAGAAAACTAGACTCGAAGTAGATGCCGAACAGCGTGCTAGTTGCAAGGGTGCTGGCACACCTTGACTTGCAACGTCGACATGGTGGTGGTGGTGGTGCCATTTCCCTAAAGCAATAAGATTAGAGAATTAACAATCTAAAAAGTAAACATAAAGTTTTCAATACACACATCAGGTTTTGAATAATATACACATCAGGTTCACATCATAGAGAATACACATGAGGTTCACATGGCAAGCAAAATAACAACTAAATTGTAGTTCGGTTTAGACAATAACCTAATAGAGATCATGTAACCCAAACAGAGCCTAATACAGAATTCACAAGTGAGTGAAAATGTAGCCAACATTTTCTACTACAAAATATAAGCACCAGACTAAGAGGTAATACAAGGGAAGAACAATCGCACACATAGACAAAAGATAGCATCAACCTGTCCTAATTAACATAGCAAAGTCAGTTTTCTCATTCAAGAAAACAGAGACATGAGACAAATCAGTTAGCATTTGTTTTTCGAAATGGGTGTTAGCATATATTCAAATGTGCACCATAACAACTTGGCAATTTGAGCATCACCACATACAGACACTCTCTTCAACCTGAAAGAGTATCGAATCAAGCATTGATTTTTCCATGAAACCACATAACAGTGAGGGCTTCTTGGTCATATCTTTATATGCATCAACAAAGAAGCTAGTGGATCAAATTCACACATAGGGTAGCTCATCACGAGGATAGAACCCCCCCTCTAAACCCTAGAACACTAAGCACCGCCGCCTCCACCACTGCTCCAGGGACATCAGCCAAGAATTGAAACCCAGGTTTCAATTATATGTGCTAAACTGCTAATCAAGAATTGAAACCCAAGTTTCGGTGAGCAACAAAAAGCCTCTACTTCTCACTCACCTAACCCCTCTCTCTACTCTCTCCAAATCATGCGAGGAAACAAGCCTGGAACACGTCGCATTGAAGTGAGGAGTCACCGTGCAATCCCTAAATCCCTTTCCCCCACGCGAAATCCAAAAACATGCTGAGCCGCCGCGGCGAATCGATTGGAGCCTAGCTAGTGGTGGCGCACGCAGGGAGGAGAAGATCGAGGGGGACTTACGGGGCTGGAGCGTCGGAGGAGGCGAGAGGAGACCGCGCGTGGTGGCGGCGCATGGCGCCTTCGACGGGGGTGAGGCAGTCGGGGAGGAACCCTAACCGCGACGGCGGCGGCGGGCGGAGGGGATCGATTGTGAGAGTGAGGGGGTGCGGGGGGCGCTCAGGCAGGTTTTCTTTTCCCCTAGTAGTAGCGCTGGGTAGAGGCCGGCGCTACTGCTAAGCCCACCAGCTGTAGCGCCCATTTGAAACAAACACTACAGGTAAGTGGGCTACCGTTTTTGCCCTGCAGCCCATGTAACAACAGTGCGGCCCAAGCTAACAAACGTTGCTGTTATTTAGTAGTAGTAGCGTGTTTTCTACCCAGCGCTACTGGTAAATACCAATAGCGTGGGGTCAAAAACAGGCGCTACTGGTAAAATTCTACCTATAAGCATTTTCCGAGTAGTGAGACCTGTAGAGCATCTTTATAATCACCCAGTTACATTGTGATGTTTGATAGCACACTAAGTGTTCCTCCGGTATCCGGGAGTTGCATAATCTCATAGTCATAGGAACATGTATAAGTCATGAAGAAAGCAATAGCAATAAACTAAATGATCATAGTGCTAAGCTAGCGGATGGGTCTAGTCCATCACATCATTCTCTAATGATGTGATCCCATTCATCAAATGACAACACATGTCCATGGCTAGGAAACTTAACCATCTTTGATTAACGAGCTAGTCAAGTAGAGGCATACTAGGGACACTCTATTTGTCTATGTATTCACACATGTACTAAGTTTCCGGTTCATACAATTCTAGCATGAATAATAAACATTTATCATGATATAAGAAAATATAAATAACAACTTTATTATTGCCTCTAGGGCATATTTCCTTCAAGCAGCAGCAGGAAGAGCCACTGAGGGCCACTCCCAGCATGCCGCCTCCATCGACCACGCCACCCAAAGGGGCGTCCCCGACAAGGGCAACCTCCGCCGAGCCCATGCACATGGAGGAGGAGGAGGCAAACTTGGGTGCTGGCGGCTCCGTCCTGGCAACGAATGTTGGCGGGGAGGGAATCGCTTCTCAGCTTGGCACGGGTAAGCGGCCTGCCTCACGTCCCCCTTTTTTTCCTCAACCTTGATCTTGGCCTCGTTTCGTACTCCCTTCTGGTTTTTAGACCCTCCCTCGATGGACCATGAGGACATCGACACTGTCATTGGGGAGGTCGCCAAGGACGCCGAAGCTAAGGCATCCAAGATCGCGGATGAGGGAGCCGCCAAGTCCGGCACCGAGGGTCGGCAAGGGGCCTGCCGAGGAGACCGGTGGGACCGCTGCCGGGGAGGATGACAAGGTCGCTGCCGAGGAGGGCAGCAAGGGGCCTGCCAGGAAGGCCACCGAGGAGTAGGTGGCCAATGACCAACCTTCCTCCCCTGCAGCCCCTGCCCGAGGCAAGTACCTGAGAGTGGGCGATGACCTGTTCGTTTGCCTCCCGGGGACGATGAGCACCAGAGTGCCAGCCGAAGGGGAGGTGTTCGATGATGAGGTGCTCGCCACTGTCGAGCTCCAGGTTGTCGATGAACCGAGCACCAGCGACGGTGATTCCCATGAGGAGCAGCTTCTTCGGGCCATGAGCGCCAACTTCCAGAAGCTCCAAGTGCTCCACCGTGCCCTCCAGGAAAAGGTGAAGTCTAGGATGGCAGCGGTGGACAAGGCGGAGGTGAATTTTGGGGAGCGCGTCGCCCAGACGTAGGTCTGGTTCGCCGAGGCCTGGGAAGAGCTGAGGACTGCCCAGGATGAGCTGGATGAGCGCAAGCGAGAGCACCTCCTGAAGCAGGCCGACATCGAGAAGGTCCAAGAGGCGGCGAAGGAGTAGGCCGCCAAGGGTGAAGTCGCCCGGTAGCAGCAGCAAGCTCTGCTGGACAGCCAAGAGGAAGACCTTGTTGTGCGTGAGCACAAACTTGCCACCAGCTCCGCGGCAAGGACGAGGAGGTTGGGAAGATTGTTGCGCAGTGGACCCAGGAGCTGGAGCAGAAGCACAAGGACACACTCCGTGCTCTGGCTTTGGACCACGCCGGCAAGGTGAAGGAGCTGGAGCTGGAGCGGGAGGAGCTGAAGAAGATCTTGGGGGTGATGGAGGAAAGGGACAGGGCCATCCGCACTCTGGCGGATGCGCAGGTCGCCATCTCCGATAAGGCCTGGCTGCTCTCCGAGGCCAACAACTCCATCAACGACCTGAAGCTGAAGCTAGGCGGCTTGGAGGGGAAGCTTTCGGAGGTCGGGGCTCGTGAGGAGACCCTGAACAAGGCCCTAGAGGACGAGAAGCGGCTGCGGAGCGATGATGCCACCGAGCACAACGATTACGCAAAGAGCATAAACCTCTGGATCAGCCACCTCGTCAACATCGCCGGGAGGATCACCGCGAAGCTAGCCATCATGGGCATGTCAAATGTCAAGTACGCCCAGGAGCCAAACGTGAGCCCTGATGCCAGGCTGACCCTGTTCTTCGAGGGCATCCTCTGACGCCTTGGAGCAGCTCCACTCCAATCAAGCAGTTTATCTGGCGAATGAGTCCCGGAGGCTCTGCCGGAGTGCCCTGACGAAGGTGCTCACCAAGGTGGCGTTCTGGAACCCCAGCGTTGACTTCGCCGATGCGCTGGAGAGCTTGCCGGAGGGTACGAACTCACGGCGCTCGAAGAGTGTATCAAGCCCATCATCAGCTGCGTCGATGGAGTCAAGAGGGTGGAGGGCCAGTGCCGGGACTAGGCACCCCGTTTCTCATCGCCGCTGCGAGTTCATTACCAAGACAATTTTATCTTAAGTTAGAACCACATCAACTATTCATGTAACATAACCCTGCAGTACTTTGAAATGAAGCATGCTATCTTCCTATTCGATCTTTTCTTGTATGTACACACCCTACGCCTAGTTGGATAGGTTTGCCGGCGCGTAAGCCCATGCTATGGCACTTTGAAGGACAGATCCTTAGCAGCCAGCCGGGGGGGCGCTTGCTGCCGGGCAAGCCACCCTGCCATTCTTAGCGCAGCCGCTTGAACTGTTGATCGGACTCGAAATAGAACAAGGGTGTTGCCAATAGCGGAAGGGTTCCATCACATACATATTTTCCATACAAGGGGCAAGATTTTTCGAGGAGAATAACCTTATATTAAAAAGGAATTGCTCAAGGTTTTGCGTGACTTAGCTTTTTCGTTGCCACGCGGATGGCTGTTGCGGCTGCAGATAGCATCGCCTCGCCTGGCTGACGGCGCCAGAGCGTGGCTAATTGACGTCGCCTTCTTCTCTTGAGCCATCGCGACAAAGGGGTTGATGAGTTGACTTCAGAACTGGATTTCACAGTTTGCGCCCCTACCTGGCACGCCAAAGATGCCGGGGAAAATGACACCTATGGGATCACAAGGAATCCCTACTAGGGTTGACAGGGTGCGGGGCTATGGAAAGAGCGGATTTAGAAGATCAACGCGGGGGGGGGGGATTTTATCTAGGTTCGTGCCGCAAGCAATGCGTAATACCCTAGTCCTACTTTGGTGTATATTTGGTGTTCTTGAGATATCGAACTAGCTGCGGTGGAAAATGAATGGAGAAAAGATAAAGAAACACCGGGGAGAATTAGAAAATGAACGAAGATACTTGAGAGAATCAAGATGCAAGAGAACGAAGAGATCGCGGACTGATTAGGGAATACTTGAATGATGCACCGGCAAGATTTGGAGAATGAGAGCTGAAAGCTGAGAATGAATAATTCCGAGATGATGGCCTCCAGAGAATCAAACTGAAAAGACTCCTAAATTGCTCCGGATGGGTGAAAAGAATTCTTACAATCGAAAACAATTATGAGAGGATGGCAACAATCTTGAACTTTGCATCTTTGGATGAACGGGTAAGGATTTGGAGGAGAAACTCTTCTTCAGTCTTCAAAATCTGAGAATGATGACGAGAAACACCACCATGAATTGTTGAGACACTCCGGAATGAAGAATATAAAGGTTGAACCAACGATGAAAAGAATTTGAAAGATCTTGGAGAAAGATATATGACTGATAACAATTCATTCTTACGTCAAACTTGGAAAAGAATTTGAGAGTAACTCCGAGAAAATTAGAAGAGTCAGGTAAGATCCTGGGAAAAGGCCTATGGGTTAGGGCCCACTCAAAAGAAACATGGTTGAACAATTAAAAGAGGGATTGCGCTGGTTGAATTAAATGTCTTGAATGAGATAATAATCTCCAAATAGTTTGAACGGATCTTGAATGAAAGGACGAGCCTTCTGAGATATCTTCAGCACTCCAGAACAAATGAATAGCGAGAAGTGAATGATTAAGAGGTGCATCGGCATGAGAAAGCATTTGAAACGAGGAAAGGATATGATAAAAAAAGCTTGAATTGAATCCACCGAAGAAGGAAAAGAACGAATAATGATTAACTTGAAGCTCCGTTAGTATCTTCCTGAGAATCACCGAATAAGAATATTGGCGGAAAAGAATGGAGAGACTTCACATCAATTAAATGGATAACGGATTAAGAAATCCGAGTCCTTGAAGAAAAAGGGTGGGAGGGTTGGAAAAACAAAGGAAACTTGGGGACAAACGACGTTGGAAAAAAATTGAGGGGTGATCTTGCGAATGTTGAAATGATCGGATCAACTTGAAGAGAAACACGCCGGTTTGAAAAGAATTGGCATGACCATCTCGATGATCAAGAACGATTAGCACTCCCATAGAAATATGAGAGCGCTGTTTGAAAAAAAGGGTATGGAATCAACACTTGACTTCGAAGCAACTCGAATACCACAATTCAAAACAAAACAAAGGATTTGGCTTGCAGAATAAGCTGGAACAAACATATGATAGATCCCATATCGTATCATGTGTCTGTTGGAAGCATATCCTATGAGATACTTGAATTCCCACCTAAAAACTCCTGAAATTTCTAGTTACGCAAGCAGGTATTGGGGATACAGGGTAAGCATAATATCTCACCCAAACTAACAATTCCTACATCCAGCTGTATCCATCCTTCGGAAATCATGTACCTCAACCTTCGAAAAGCATCCGTTATACGAGTTATGGCAATACTCCTGAACTCCTGCCCCAGTACTAGGTGGCGTCGAGGTTATCTCACCAACAACTGCATAAAAGAGATTTTCGATGTAGGCGAACTCAGGTATTCCAGAACTACAATGATAAAATTGTGACGACAACACCTCGGAGCTCAACTCCCCAGGACACTGCCACAACCCCTAAATGTCAGGAGGCACCAAGAACAATGTTCTCATCACAAGACTATCGGAACGATTCCAAGATACCCGCGTGATCCTAAAAAATCGTGAAATTTTGAGGAGAGAAAAGTCAAAACTTCTACGTCAGGAGGCCTCACCAGAGCGACGAAGGGACTGAGGAGTAAAAAGAATCCTACTCTCCGATATATATAATCCTAAGACTCAAAAAAAATTTCTAGACTCAACAACGTCAGCGATTCGATCAAGCAGGGGGCTCCTAAGTCGGGGATGGCTCTGATTACCAACTTGTAACACCCACGATGCAGCTATATCTCCCACGTGTCGAGGCGCGACTTAGAGGCATAACCGCATGGTGGTTTAGTTGCAAGTGGGGTAATCTTCACACAATCTCATGTACTAAATAAGAAAGGGATAAAGAGTTGGCTTACAATCGCCACTTCACACAAATAACAAGTTGAACATACAATATCCAGAGTACAATCAAAGGTCCGACTACAGAACCAAAATAAAAGAAGACAACCCCAAATGCTAGATCCCCGATCGTCCCAACTGGGCACCACTACTGATCATATGGAAAATACACAAAACAATGACCAAGATCTTCATTGAGCTCCCACTTGAGCTCCGCTGCGCCACCTTCACTGGTATCATCGGCACCTGCAACTGTTTTGGAAGTATCTGTGAGTCACGAGGACTCAACAATCTCACACCTGCGAGATCAAGACTATTTAAGCTTATGGGTAGGATATGGTAATGAGGTGGAGCTGCAGCAAGCACTAAGCAAATATGATGGCTAACATATGCAAATAAGAGTGAGAAGAGAAGCAACGCAATAGTCATGAAGCTAGAAGTGGTCAAGAAGTGATCCTGAAACTACTTACGCACAACCATAACATAAGAACCGTGTTCACTTCCCGGACTCCGCCGAAAAGAGACCATCATGGCTACACACATGGTTGATGCATTTTAATTGAGTCAGGTGTCAAGTTCTCTACAAGCGGACATTAACAAATTCCCATCTGCCACATAACCGCGGGCATGGCTCTCGAAAGTTCATACCCTGTAGGGGTGTCCCAACTTAGCCCATCACAAGCTCTCACGGTCAACGAAGGATATTCCTTCTCCCGGAAAAACCCGATCAGTCTCGGAATCCTGGTTACAAGACATTTTGACAATGGTAAAACAAGACTAGCAAGACCACCCGACTGTGCCGACAAATCCCGATAGGAGCTGCACATATCTCGTTCTCAGGGCACACCGGATGAGACATCCTACGAGTAAAACCAAACCTCAAGTTTCCCCGAGGTGGCCCTGTAGTCTACTCAGTTCGGACCAACACTTAGAGAAGCACTGGCCCGGGGGTAAAAATAAAGATGACCCTCGGGTTAATTACTCCCAAGGGAAAGGTATAGGTTGTTAGGAAAATGTAAAACCAAGGTTGGGCCTTGCTGGAGGAGTTTTATTCAAAGCGAACTGTCAAGGGGTTCCCATAACACCCAACCGCGTAAGGAACGCAAAATCAAGGAACATAACATCGGTATGACGGAAACTAAGGCGGCAAGAGTGGAACAAAACACCAGGCATAAGGCCTAGCCTTCCACCCTTTACCAAGTACATAGATGCATTAATTAAAATAAGAGATATTGTGATATCCCAACAAATCCATGTCCCAACTTGGAACAGTCTTCAACTTCACCTGCAACTAACAACACTATAAGAGGGGCTGAGCAAAAGCGGTAACTTAGCCAAACAACGGTTTGCTATGAAGGTGGGTTAGAGGCTTGACATGGCAATATGGGAGGCAGGATATAACAAGTAGAAGGTAGCGCAACATAGCGATAGAACGAACAACTAGCAAGCAAAGATAGAAGTGATTTTGAGGGTATGGTCATCTTGCCTGAGATCCCGCAAGGAAGAAGAACAAGTCCATGAAGAAGACAAACAGACATAGTCGAACGAATCCTCACAACTCAGAACAAAACCGAAGCTAACGAGAGAAGAAACCCGGAAAGAAGCAAGCAACATAGTAAACAACCATCACATAATCATGGCATGATGCACAACCAAGTATGATGCATGTCCGGTTTAATGAGGCATGGCATGGAAAAGTGCACAAAGAATACTACAATTAAGTGGAGCTCAATATGCAATGAGTTGCATATTGACGAAATACCACATTCAATCATTTAGTTCATTCTCGTTTATGCACCCAACAATATTAAATATTATTAAACATGGCAAGATGTGAAGCATAATAAAACTACCTATCTAGGCAAGTTTAAATGTGGCCGGAACAATAAGCAACAAGTCTGGAAAAATCCTCATATGCATATTTTGAATTAGCTACTGTTCTCCCTAAACATAATTTTAGATTTGTTAAACATGCAAAGTAAGTACACCATGTTAATCTATGCATTTTTCTACCCCATTTACATATAAATATTATTAAATTCGGGGCTATAGTTATTTAGTTATGAAATAAAGCATTTTAGCATGTCCTTTATGCAAATTAATGCAAAGAGCCATTTAAAATTTTTCAATATGGATGAAAGTTGCAGATTATGAAAGTTTAGGAAAACCTGAGCATTTTACATATATGACATAAACTATTTGGATGCGTGGATATTTATTTATTCACAATTCAAAATGATGGTATTTCTGTAAATAAGAATGCACTGGAAAATGCTAAAATACACGGAGGGAAAAAATATGCACGGGCCGGATTGCAGAATAGTGCAGCAGCCCAGAAGCGAATGAGGCCTGAGTGGCTGTGGGTCTGTGCGGGCAAAAGAAAAAAAATGGAAAACAAAGGGCAGTGGGTTTCGAACCTAGGATCTCCTGCAGGTTTGACACCATGGTCAACAAATTGAACTAGGATGCAAGTGTGATGTAAGATGGGTTCAGCACTAGATGGCACGTCCTCTGGGACTGATCTGAACTGAAGAATCACGAACAAATAGCAAAACAAAAAGGATTATAGGGGCGCCTGGGATTTGAACCCAAGATCCCCTGGACATATTCGTGGTGCGCTAGCCACTGCGCAGCTGTAGAACTGCAATACAAGTAGGGATTCAGACTTAGAAAAACGGAAGGAGGACGAGCCTTTCTTCTACATGGCAGACGACTATCCCTCGCCGGCGAAGGGAACAAGCAGCGGCAACTGCTGCGGCCATCAAGCGCTGACAGGAGTGCGGAAAATGCTTGCGGTGGCCGTGGTGGGACATGTGTAATTATTCATGAAGGGCGTGAGTGCGTGGAGCTGCGGTAGCTTGCACGTGCGCGTGCGCAGAGGGAGCAGAGCAACCTTGTCGATGGCCAAAATGATGGCAGAGGCCTCGCCGGAATTACCTCCCGGCGTGCTCGAGATGCAAGGGTGTGCGTGATGTGCCCATCGTGTGAAACCGCACCTCCGCATGTGCCATCCATCTCCGGACGTCGACGGAGACGACGCCGGCGACGAGCAGCGGCGGAGACGTGCGTCGAGTGTGGATGGATCGAGCCTATAGGTGCTACGTATTCTACGAAACACAGACGGAACCTCACCGGCACGAATTTAAAGATGCAAAAGGACGAACCAGAGGTCACTGAACGAGGCCGGCGACGTGGTCGTGGCGGGAGAACTATCGGGCATGCGAGCAATCGACGATTGAGGATGCAATCCGCAGGGAAAAGGATATGGGAAACACGGCTGCTCACGTAGAGGGGCTCGCAGGACTCGATCGAGCTCGGGGACGCGACAAAGGGGACACGGCGGATGCACTGATCGAGGAGACGGTGCACGGTCCCTGAAGAAGACGAAGCAGAGGGAGAAGAGGATGCAGGCGTCGTGGCCTTGACGTCCCGCGGCGATGCAGAGGACGTCGGGGATGAAGAGGAACTTGGCGAAACTCCTTGGCTGTAACATCCACGATGCGGCTATATCTCCCACATGTCGGAGCACGACTTAGAGGCACAACCGCATTGTAGGCATGTCGCAAGAGGGGTAATCTTTACACATCCCATGTACTGAATACGAAAGGGATAAAGAGTTGGCTTACAATCGCCACTTCATACAATACATAAATATAGCATTACAACATCCAGAATACAATCACGGTCCGACTATGGAACCAAAATAAAAGAAGACCACCCCTAATGCTATATCCCTGATCGCCCCAACTGGGCTCCACTACTGATCGAAAGGAAAACGAAACAACACAACGAACACGATCTTCATCGAGCTCCTCCTTGAGCTTGGTTGTGTCACCTGCACGGTTATCATCGGCACCTGCAACTGTTTGAAGTAATCTGTGAGTCACGGGGACTCAGCAATCTCACACCCGCGAGATCAAGACTATTTAAGCTTATGGGTAGGAAAAGATAGTGAGGTGGAGCTGCAGCAAGCACTAGCATATATGGTGGCTAACTTACGCAAATGAGAGCAAGAAGAGGAGCAAAGCACGGCCGTGAACTAGAAGTGATCAAGAAGTGATCCTCAAACTACTTACGTTCAAGCATAACACAAGAACTGTGTTCACTTCCCGGACTCCGCTGAGAAGAGACCATCACGGCTACACACGCGGTTGATGCATTTTAATTACATTAAGTGTCAGGTTCTCTACAACCGGATATTAAGAAATTCCCATCTGCCCATAACCGCGGGCACGGCTTTTGAAAGTTCAAAACCCTGCAGGGGTGTCCCAACTTAGCCCATCACAAGCTCTCACGGTCAACGAAGGATATTCCTTCTCCGAGGAAGACCCGGTCAGACTCGGAATCCTGGTTACAAGACATTTCGACAATGGTAAAACAAGACCAGCAAAGCCGCCCGAATGTGCCGACAAATCCCGATAGGAGCTGCACATATCTCATTCTCAGGGCACACCAGATTGTCCAAGATTCCGGTAGGCCAACCCAAAGTTGCCCCTGGTGGCCACCGGCGGCTGACAGGTTGGACCAACACTCAGAGGAGCACTGGCCCGGGGGTTTAAAATAAAGATGACCCTTGAGACTGCAGAACCCAAGGGAAAAAGGCTTAGATGGCAAATGGTAAAACCAAGGTTGGGCCTTGCTGGAGGAGTTTTATTCAAGGCGAACTGTCAAGGGGTTCCCATTATAACCCAACCGCGTAAGGAACGAAAAATGAAGGAACATAACACCGGTATGACGGAAACTAGGGCGGCAAGAGTGGAACAAAACACCAAGCATAAGGCCGAGCCTTCCACCATTTACCAAGTATATAGATGCGTTAATTAAATAAGAGATATTGTGATATCCCAAACAAAATCCATGTTCCAACATGGAACGAACTCCATCTTCACCTGCAACTAGTAACGCTATAAGAGGGGCTGAGCAAAGCGGTAACATAGCCAAACAACGGTTTGCTAGGAAAGGTTGGTTAGAGGCTGGACATGGCAATTTCGGAGGCATGATATAGCAAGTGGTAGGTATCGCGGCCTAGCAAAAGAGCGAACAACTAGCAAGCAAAGATAGAAGTGATTTCAAGGGTATGGTCATCTTGCCTGAGATCCCGCAAGGAAGAAGAACGAGTCCATGAAGAAGACAAACAGACGTAGTCGAACAGATCCTCACAAACACGACGTTATCGGAACTAAACCGAAGAAACAACACCGGAAAGAAGCAAACAACATGGTAAACAACCATCACATAAACATGGCATGATGCACAACCAAGTATGATGCATGTCCGGTTTAAATAGGCATGGTATGGCAAAGTGCACAAGCAATCCTACAAATTAAGTGGAGCTCAATATGCAACGAGTTGCATATTGACGGAACACCACATCAATTATTTAGTTCACTCCCGGTTAGGTACTCAACAATATTAAAGGTTGGTTAACATGGCAAGAGGTGAAACGTGAGTGAAAATACATAGCTAGGCATTTTAAATGAGGCCGAAAAAAACAACAGCAATTCCACTATATCCTCATGTGCGTTAGCAATTTAATGCAACAACAATTTTTAAACATATTAAATGTTGTTATCATGATGCGGATGTCATGTTCAAGTTTATGCAATTTTAAGAAAATGTTGACATGAAAAGATATGAGGCATTTGTCATCGTGGCGGAAACGAAGGGGGTGCCATGGCAACGATTCCAAAAATGATGCCACGGCAACATAACGGTTCCGGTAGCTCATGGAGATATCGGTGCAAAGGAAATGTGACGGGAGCGTGTCATGCAAGGATGGTGGGGTGCTCCCGGATACCGGGTTCCCACATGTCGACGACGGTGCCAAGCGGGGGAAACAACTAACCTTCGCGGGAGGATACAACATTCAAACAAGCATCTCATACAACACAAGCATTTGTTCTCGGACGGTCGTCTCGGAGTTATACCTTCGAAGCATGCATTATCGGAACGGATCGAGTTCGGCGGTAGGGGTACACGTGTCGAAGGGGAAGTAGTTGTTCACGGGGTCGTCGTGGGAAGTAGAGGTTCACGCGACGGTAGTTGAACTTGAAGTTTGCGTTACACGGGTCTTCGGCGACGGTCGTCGTACATGGTTCGGAGTGGTACTTGCATCTTCGGACTTGTCGGTCTTGATTCTTGCGACGGTAGCGGTATACGTTTTGTTTTCGGAGAGGTACTTAACAAATCCAACGTCCTCGGGGCGACGGTAGTTGTACACGGTCCACAAGTCATCGATCGTTCGGGGTCCGACTTGCGGGTCTTGCCGACATGAGGGGTACTTGGCGTTTTCGTGTGGTGTAGGGGTACATGTTGATGGTCGTTGTGGTACTCGGTGTTTCACACTAGCCGATCCCATCAACTCAAAGGGGGTACTTGGTACAATCCGCATAGTCATGCACTTGTCGTCGAGGGACTTGACGGATCCGAGGCTTCCGGAGGCGACGGTAGTGGGATTTGTATCAACGTGGTGTAGTTGTACTTGCCGGTGGTGGTGCTTGGCAAAAACCGAGATGGTCTTGACGTTAACAGCCACAAGCGGGGGTGCATGGAGGATGCGTCTTGCGTTCCTCGCGGAGGTGGTCTTGACCATGGCGTTCCTGCGGTAGCCGGAGAGGTCATGGCCTGCAGCAGCAAGGCACGGAACGGAGTCGCCGGGCACTGATGGTGGAGGAGAGATGGCCGTTGATGCACAACTGCTTGGTGGCAGGGCACCACGTAGCTACAGCTGCTCCTAGCCGAAGCTCGGGCCTCCGTGTTGTCGAGGCGCGGCACAGGGAGATGGACGGATGGATGGCGCGACGGAGGGCAGCAGCCGGTAACGGCTCCAGTGGACGGCGTGGTTGAGGGAGGAGGCGAACGGGCGAGGGGGATCCAGGGGTCGGAGCAGTGCCAGGAGGAGGAGGCCGCGGGCGACAAAGCAAGGTGGTGGCGGGGGCTCCGGCTGGCGTCGGGGACGAGGTTGCAGGAGGGGAAGCAGGCCAGCGGTGGTCCAGCGACCGGGCGCGCTGGCGATGGTGGGGATCGGGCGCACGGCTCCTACGTGCAGGATCGAGCGAGAGGCTCTCGCTTCTCTCTAGCGCACGAGTAGGGGAAGGAGACGAGGGAGTGATGGAGATCGAGCAGGAGGTGGGCAGCGAGCGAGAGAAAGATCGAGCGCAGGGCTCTCCTGGCTCGATGCGATTGAGAGAAGGATGAGGGAGGCTGGTGGCGCCGTGGGAGGGAGAGAACGAGAGGAGGAGGTCGGGCACTAGGGTTAGCTGTAGGTGGGCTGGCACGGGAGGCCTTGGCCAAATGGGCCACTGGGAAGCAGCGGCCTGGATGCTGGGCAGGTTGCAACTAGGCTGGGAGGCCCAGCCAGGCTCTTCTCTCTCCTATATTTACTCTATTCAAAACAGCAGAAAAAGAGAAAGAAAAGGGAAGGAAAGAAAAGGGTAGAGAAAGAGTTTGGGCACGGGGATAAATTTCCCGGACTCGCAAAAATGTGTACGATCCAAGAAAAATGGAGTGGGCATTTTTCAAAGTTTAAATTCAAACTCATTTTATTTAAAATCAAATGGTTCGAATAGGAAGTGAGGGTTAGGAAGGTCCAAAAATGTTCAGATTTTTGGTGGAGCTCCGAAAAATGACGAAAGAATTTATGGACAAAGTTCGAGGTCAAGGAGCGAGATAACAAAGGCATGGGGAAATTTTGCAAGTGTGTTTTAGGTGATTCCATAAGAATGGATTATTTATCATAGCTCCCTAATATTGGGAGGGTATGTTATAAAGAGAACTCACCATGTGAATTCCCTCGGTTTAAATGGATCGAAGATCCATACAGTTTATTTATAAGAGTTTTGAAACGGTTGCAATATTAATGGCATGATGACATGATGCAATGAAAAAATGCAAGGATGAATGCAAAGAACCAAACAATTCACACGACGAAACCCGAAAACCCTGGAAGGCATCTGAAGCTCCTGTCTTGGGGCGTTACAACACTCCACCACTATGAGAGGATCTCGTCCCGAGATCTAGGATGGCACCGGAGGGAAAAGGAAGAGGAAGATAAGAGGTAAAACTAAGTTGCTTCTTTGACAAACGAGTGAAACCAAAGAACCTTGAAAAGTTAAGCCATTTTGAGAAAAGAATACAATGGAGATGAACGAAGTTGAAAACACTCCGTTGGAAAAGAGGAACAAGGAACATTACGAGAACCTTATGGGTTGAAAGACATAAGAAAAGGTTACAATGGACAAGAAGTAGATGCAAGCACCTCGGTTGACACGAGATGTACAAGGAATGATAAAGATCAATTGTGGCAACACTCCGGTTGGAAATGGAAGGTAAAGAATATGAGCTCTGCAATATGAAAGCACTTGGATGAGACTCCGGTTAGAAGAGGAATGATAGACACAACACTCCAGTTAAAACAAGATAGAGAAGGAATAAGACTGATATAATTTGGACAGCACTTCGACTGTAAATGGAAGGAATTGAATAAGATCTTGACAAACAAGATGATGGGTTGAAGAGAGCAACATCACAATGCCTCCGGAACAAAAGATAGAACGGACTGAAAGTAACAAAGAAGAAAACAACATCTTCTACGTCGAATGAATTTGAAAGCGTCCTTAGAAAGAAGGATTGAATGGAGTTGTTGAAAATTAAAAAACAAAAGAATAAGGTTGTTGTGGGCTTATGGAAAAACATCTCAAAACTATGAGGTGAAATTCTTCCACTAATGGAATCAATAGATTGGATTGATATTAACAAGAAGACGAGAAACTTATTTCACTGGGAGGATAAGTGAAGAACTAGGATCATTAATAAGCACCATAATTAGCAACAATCCTTAGGGAAAGCTTTAGGTGAAATATAACCCAAGATAATTCCAAAGAAGAGATTGATTTAATGAAAAGATGTCTTGAACGAAGAGAAAATGATGGAATTTAGATATGTCACTCTTGAAAACTTGTGAATCATGAAACACGAAGGGAAATTATCAAGAATGACATAATACCACCTCATAGATAAGGTTGAAAGAATTGTACTCCGGATTGCAAGTTGAAGAATGCTTGAACTCCTCTGAAAAGAATCTCAATGAACACTTCGAGAAGGAATTAGATCCTTGATGAACCATCATGTGGCGCCTCCATGAAGAACTCCGGTAATAAAAGGATGATAAAAAGAAGTGAAGTTGACAACACAAGGTGAAGCCTTATAGTGATTTAGATGGATCTCCGTGGTGATATAATTGCGAGAGCTTGGAACTCCGGGAAAGAAAAAATGGAACAATGAAATAAAGAATTTTAATGAACCTCCGGAATAAGGAATTGAATTCACTCGATGAAACAAGAATAAGAATTACATTATGCTTATCCTTCATCAATTAAATTGATGACAAGCAACGGATTTGGCATACTAATTATTCTTCTTGAAAAAGGGATTAAGGAGAGATATAGGGTAAACTCAATGGACCACCGGTAGGATTGGAAAGAACGAATGAATTGATATGATAACAAAAGAAGAGAAATCTTGAACGAACCACCATAAGGATTGAAAATGAAAGTAGCAAAGGCACAATTCATCGGGAAGAATTTGAAAATGAAAGAAGATACTTTCTAGGATTTAGATACATGAGAACAAATAGATCCTGAGCTGATTAGAGAATACTTGACTGATGCACCGGTAAGATTTGGAGAACGAGAGCTGAAAGCGGGAATGGATAATTATGAGATGATGGGCTCCGGGGAATCAAACTGAAAAGAACCATTCATTGGTCCGGATGGGTGAAAAGAATTCTCACAATCAAAAATAATTATGAGAGGATGGCACCAAGCTAGAATCATGAATCTTTGAGAGAACGGATAAGATTTGGAGGAAAAACTCTTCTTCGGTCTTCAAATGTTGAGAATGATGATGAGAAAGACCATCATGAATTGTTGAGACACTCCGGAATAATGAAGAATATAAAGGTTGAATCAACAAAGAAAAAAATTGAAAGATCTTGGAGAAACACATATGACTGATGATAATTCATTCTTACGTCAGAACTTTGAAATGAATTTGAGAATAACTCCAGAAAGAATTAGAAGAGCTAGGTAAGATCCTAGGAAAAGACCTGTGGGTTAGGGCCCACTCAAAAGAAACACCGTTGAACGATTGCTTGAAAAGAGATATTGCACCGGTTGAATTAAATGGCTTGAATGAGATAACAACCTCAAGATATCTTGAATGGATTGATAATGGAGACACAAATCTTCTGAGATATCCTCAGCACTCCGGATACAAAAATAGCAAGAGGTGGATGATTAAGAGGTGCACCGACACTGGAAACCATTTGAAAGAAGGAAAGGATATGATCGAAAAAGCCTGAATTGAATCCACCGGAGAAGAAAAAGAACGAAGAATGATTAACTTGAAGCTCCGTTAGCATCTTCCTGAGAATCACCGGATAAGAAAATTGTCGGAAAAGAATGGAGAGACTTCACATCCATAAAATGATACTTAATTCAGAAATCTGAGTCCTTGAAGAAACAAGGGTGGGAGGGCAGGAAAACAAAAGGCAACTTGGGACGGATGAAACAAACAACATTGAGAAGACTTGAGTTGATCTTGCAGATGGAAAAAATGATAGGATCATCTTGAAGAGAACCACACCGGTTGAAAAGGATTGACATGACAATATCGATTATCATGAAGGATTGGTATTCACATAGGAGTATGAGAACACCGCTTCGGAAAGGTATGGAATCAACACTTTACTTCGAAGCAACTCCAATACCACAACTCAAAACAAAACAAAGGATTGGCTTGCAGAATAAGCCGGAACAAACATATGATAGAGATTTCATCCGAAGTTTTCGTGGTGGGACCCACACGGGCTCGATCATACAGCACCATCATGTACAAGGCAGTGCACATGACATACGAAGCGTCCCCGAGTCAGCATAGCCAAGGACTCTTTAAGACACAACGAGACCACTAAAACCAACCGTGGATAGGCGGACCACTAGACGTCGAACACCAATTTCATATCATACATCTGTCGGAAAGATATCCTAGGAGCTACTTGAATTCCCACTTATAAACCCCCGAAACTTCCCGGTTATGCAATCAGGTGTTGGGGATACAGGGGAAGCATAATATCTCACCCAAAACTAACAAATCCTACATCCAGCTGTATCCATCCTTCAACACATAACCAAGAAACCTTCGGAAATTGTTTACCTCAACCTTTGAAAAGCATCCGTTATACAAGTTATGTCAATACACCCGAACTCCCGCCCCAGTACTAGGTGGCGTCGAGGTTATCTCACCAACAACTGCATAAAAGAGATTTTCGATGTCGGCGAAACTCAAGTATTCCAGAACTACAACGATAAAATTGTGATGACAACACCTCGGAGCTCAACTCCCCGGGACACTGCCACAACCCCTAAATGTCAGGAGGCACCAAGAACAATGTTCTCGTCACAAAACCATCGGAACGATTCCAAGATATCCGCGTGATCCTAAAAAAATTTCGTGAAATTTTAGGAGAGAAGAGTCAAAACTCTACGTCAGGAGGCATCACCAGAGCGACAAAGGGACTGAGGAGTAAAAAGAATCCTACTCACCGATATATATATAATCCTAAAAGACTCAAAACATTTTTCTAGACTCAACAACGCCAACGATTCGATCAAGCAGGGGCTCCTAAGTCGGGGAAGGCTCTAATTACCATCTTGTAACACCCATGATGCGGCCATATCTCCCACGTGTCAGAGCATGACTTAAAGGCATAACCGCATTATAGGCATGTCGTAAGAGGGGTAATATTTACACATCCCATGTACTGAATAAGAAAGGGATAAAGAGTTGGGTTACAATCGCCACTTCATACAATACATAAATATAGCATTACAACATCCATAATACAATCACGGTCCGACTACGGAACCAAAATAAAAGAAGACCACCCCTAATGCTAGATTCCCGATCGCCCCAACTGGGCTCTACTACTGATCGAAAGGAAAATGAAACAACACAACGAACACGATCTTCATCGAGCTCGTCCTTGAGCTCGGTTGCGTCACCTGCACGGTTATCATCGGCACCTGCAACTGTTTGAAGTAATCCGTGAGTCACGGGGACTCAGCAATCTCACACCCGCGAGATCAAGACTATTTAAGCTTATGGGTAGGAAAAGATAGTGCGGTAGAGCTGCAACAAGCACTAGCATATATGGTGGTTAACTTACGCAAATGGGAGCGAGAAGAGAAGCAAAGCACGGTCGTGAACTAGAAGTGATCAAGAGGTGATCCTGAAACTACTTACGTTCAAGCATAACACAAGAACCGTGTTCACTTCCCGGACTCCGACGAGAAGAGACCATCACGGCTACACACGCGGTTGATGCATTTTAATTACGTTAAGTGTCAGGTTCTCTACAACCGGATATTAAAAAATTCCCATCTGCCCATAACCGCGGGCACGGCTTTCAAAAGTTCAAAACCCTGCAGGGGTGTCCCAACTTAGCCCATCACAAGCTCTCACGGTCAATGAAGGATATTCCTTCTCCCAGGAAGACCCGATCAGACTCGGAATCCCGGTTACAAGACATTTCGACAATGGTAAAACAAGACCAGCAAAGCCGCCCGAATGTGCCGACAAATCCCGATAGGAGCTGCACATATCTCGTTCTCACAGCACACCGGATTGTCCAAGATTCCGGTAGGCCAACTCAGAGTTGCCCCTGGTGGCCACCGGCGGCTGACAGGTTGGTCCAACACTCAGAGGAGCACTAGCCCGGGGGTTTAAAATAAAGATGACCCTTGAGTCTGCAGAACCCAAGGGAAAAAGGCTTAGGTGGCAAATGGTAAAATCAAGGTTGGGCCTTGCTGGAGGAGTTTTATTCAAGGCGAACCGTCAAGGGGTTCCCATTATAACCCAACCGCGTAAAGAACGCAAAATCAAGGAACATAACACCGGTATGACAGAAACTAGGGCGGCAAGAGTGGAACAAAACACCAGGCATAAGGCCGAGCCTTCCACCCTTTACCAAGTATATAGATGCGTTAATTAAATAAGAGATATTGTGATATCCCAAACAAAATCCATGTTCCAACATGGAACGAACTCCATCTTCACCTGCAACTAACAACGCTATAAGAGGGGCTGAGCAAAGCGGTAACATAGCCAAACAACGGTTTGCTAGGAAAGGTTGGTTAGAGGCTGGACATGGCAATTTCGGAGGCATGATATAGCAAGTGGTAGGTATCGCGGCCTAGCAAAAGAGCGAACAACTAGCAAGCAAAGATAGAAGTGATTTCAAGGGTATGGTCATCTTGCCTGAGATCCCGCAAGGAAGAAGAACGAGTCCATGAAGAAGACAAACAGACGTAGTCGAACGGATCCTCACAAACACGACGTTATCGGAACTAAACCGAAGAAACAACACCGGAAAGAAGCAAACAACATGGTAAACAACCATCACATAAACATAGCATGATGCACAACCAAGTATGATGCATGTCCGGTTTAAATAGGCTTGGCATGGCAAAGTGCACAAGCAATCCTACAAATTAAGTTGAGCTCAATATGCAACGAGTTGCATATTGACGGAACACCACATCAATTATTTAGTTCACTCCCGATTAGGTACTCAACAATATTAAAGGTTGGTTAACATGGCAAGAGGTGAAACGTGAGTGAAAATACACAGCTAGGCATTTTAAATGAGGCCAAAAACTACAACAACTATTCCACTATATCCTCATGTGCATTAGCAATTTAATGCAACAACAATTTTTAAACATATTAAATGTTGTTATCATGATGCGGATGTCATATTCAAGTTTATGCAATTTTAAGAAAATGTTGACATGAAAAGATATGAGGCATTTGTCATTGTGGCAAAAACGAAGAGGGTGCCACGACAACGATTCTGAAATGATGCCATGACAACATGACGGTTCCGGTAACTCATGGAGATATTGGTGCAAAGGAAGTGTGACGGGAGCGTGTCATGCAAGGATGGTGAGGTGCTCCCGTATACCGGGTTCCCACATGTCGACGATGGTGCTAAGCGGGGGAAACAACTAACGTTCACGGGAGGATACAACATCCAAACATGCATCTCATACAACACAAGCATTTGTTCTCGGATGGTCGTCTAGGAGTTATACCTTCGAAGCGTGCATTATCGGAACGGATCGAGTTCGGCGATAGGGGTACACGTGTCGACGGGGAAGTATTTGTTCACGGGGTCATCGTGGGAAGTAGAGGTTAACGCGACGGTAGTTGAACTTGACGTTTGCGTTACACGGGTCTTCGGCGACGGTCATCGTACATGGTTCGGAGTGGTACTTGCATCTTCGGACTTGTCGGTCTCCATTCTTGGGATGGTAGCGGTATATGTTTCATTTTCGGAGAGGTACTTAACGAATCCAACGTCCTCGGGGCGACAGTAGTTGTACACGGTCCACGAGTCGTCGATCGTTCGGGGTCCGACTTGCGGGTCTTGCCGACATGAGGGGTACTTGCCGTTTCCGTGTGGTGTAGGGGTACATGTCGATGGTCGTCGTGGTACTTGGTGTTTCACACTTGTCGATCCCGTCAACTCGAAGGGGGTACTTGGTACAATCCGCATAGTCATGCACTTGTCGTCAAGGGACTTGACGGATCCGAGGCTTTCGGAGGCGACGGTAGTGGGATTTGTATCAACGTGGTGTAGTTGTACTTGCCGGTGGTGGTGCTTGGCGAAAACCGAGATGGTCTTGACTTTAACAGCCACAAGAGAGGGTGCATGGAGGATGCGTCTTGCATTCCTCGCGGAGGTGGTCTTGACCATGGCGTTCCAGCGGTAGCCGGAGAGCTCATGGCCAGCAGCAGCAGCAAGGCACGGAACGGAGTCGACGGGCACTGATGGTGGAGGAGAGATGGCCGTTGATGCACGACTGCTTGGTGGCGGGGTGCCACGTAGCTGCGGCTACTCCCAGCCGAAGCTCGGGCCTCCGTGTTGTCGAGGTGCGGCACAGGGAGATGGACGGATGGATGGCGCGATGGAGGGAAGTAGCCGGCAACAGCTCCGGTGGCCGGCTTGGTTGAGGGAGGAGGCGAACGGGCGAGGGGGATCCAGGGGTCGGAGCAGAGCCAGGAGGAGGAGGTCGCGGGCGACGAAGCAAGATGGTGGCGGGGGCTTCGGCTGGCCTCGGGGACGAGGTTGCAGGAGGGGATGCAGGCCAGCGGTGGTCCAGCGACCGGGCGCGCTGGCGATGGTGGGGATCGGGCGCACGGCTCCTGCGTGCGGGATCAAGCAAGAGGCTCTCGCTCCTCTCTGGCGCACGAGCAGGGGAAGGAGACGAGGGAGTGAGGGAGATCGAGTAGGAGGTGTGCAGCGAGCGAGAGAAAGATCGAGCGCAGGGCTCTCCTGGCTCGATGCGATCGAGAGAAGGACGAGGGAGGCTGGCGGCGCCATGGGAGGGAGAGAACGAGAGGAGGAGGTCGGTCTCTAGGGTTAGCTGTAGGTGGGCTGGCGCGGGAGGCCTTGGCCAAATGGGCCACGGGGAAGCAGCGGCTTGGATGCTGGGCAGGTTGCAACTGGGCTAGGAGGCCCAGCCGGGCTCTTCTCTCTCTCCTATATTTACTCTATTCAAAACAGCAGAAAAAGAGAAAGAAAAGGGAAGGAAAGAAAAGGGTAGAGAAAGAGTTTGGGCACGGGGATAAATTTCCTGGACTCGCAAAAATGTGTACGATCCAAGAAAAATGGAGTGGGCATTTTTCAAAGTTTAAATTCAAACTCATTTGATTTAAAATCAAATGGTTCGAATAGGAAGTGAGGGTTAGGAAGGTCCAAAAATGTTTGGATTTTTGGTGGAGCTCCGAAAAATGACGAAAGAATTTACAAACAAAGTTCAAGGTCAAGAAGCGAGATAACAAAGGCATGGGGAAATTTTGCAAGTGTGGTTTAGGTGATTCCATAAGAATGGATTATTTATCATAGCTCCCTAATATTGGGAGGTTATGTTATAAAGAGAACTCACCATCTGAATTCCCTCGGTTTAAATGGATCGAAGATCTATACGGTTTATTTAAAAGAGTTTTGAAACGGTTGCAATATTAATGGCATGATGACATGATGCAATACAAAAATGCAAGGATGAATGCAAAGAACCAAACAATTCACACAACGAAACCCGGAAACCCTAGAAGGCATCTGAAGCTCCGGTCTTGGGGCGTTACATTGGCACCTAGGCTGGGGCTGGACTTGACCGAGAGCATGCTAGCGACAAGCTGGCGCTCTCTGTTTCGCTTGGGTGCTCACGAGGAAGGAGGGCAGGGGAGAGGCCCCTAGGTGGTGGCGGCGATGAGGAAACCCTAGGGTGGGTGCGGACGCTGAGGGCGTTATATAGGGTAGGGGCAGACGGCACGGCCTCGGCATCCGTGAAGCTCACGGCAATGACGCGAGCGCTCTGTCTCTGGAGGAGGACGACGGCGTTAGGAAAGGAACAGGTGGCCGTGAGGGAGAGGGAGTTGGGCCGGCCTGGAGGAGGGGAGGCCCAGCCGAGCTGCGATGGCTGCAGGGAGGCCTTTTCCTTTTTTCTAAAAAAAATCTATAGATTCAAAATCTCAGATGAAGAAAATGAAAAGGACATGGTGTTACAGGAAGAGTGAGAAGAAAGTGAAAATATACATGATCTCCTGGATTGTTTTGGGCAATTTTAGAGATAGAAAAATAATTCAAGTTTGAATTAAATTCAAACTTGAGCCATTTTTAAACCCAACCTAAACATATTTAAATGAGCCTAAAATTGGCAGAGAGGGTGTAGGCATGGTGCACTAGCATTAGGAAAAGAATGAACATTAATGGGGGCAGGGAAGAACTCACATGCATAAAGGAGTAAAAGAAGAGGAAGAAGAAGGTGATAGTGCATGGCTAGGTTTGAGAGAGATAGCAAAGGGGTTGATACATACAACATGAATAGAGCAAGACAACATCATGAAGAATGCAATGCACATGGTAATTAAGATGAAATGCAAAATGACAAGAGGCACAATGCAATGTAAACAATGATGATCATAAAGCAAGAAGCAAAATATGACAAGGCACTCGACATGGCCATGGCATCAACATAGAGGAATGAAATATGCAAAATAATTATGATAATGCAACAAAAAAAATTAAACACACGACAACAACTAAAATAAATGGAAGGCAACTAAAGCATTTGTCTCGGGGCGTTACACATGCCTAGTCCAAAGAGTCCCCATCCTTCCTCGGTATGCCTCGGGCCTCCTTTTATATGTCAAAGGGGCTGCCACAATGGCACACAGGAGGTGGAATGTGTCTACAGTCTACAAGTTTATCTCCTGACATCATAGGACAAACACACTTAATGTGCCGCCTATGTGTCCTCTTGCTTTATCAAGGACGCCAGAGAACCTTGTTCCGTCCGTCCGTCGCCGCCTCGCCTTGCTTCGACATGCATCTAGGGTGATGAGGCAGGCAGCACCATGCTGGCTGGCTGGCTGCTGAGCTGGTGTGGTGGCAGGGTCTTCATGAAGATCTGCATGCCACCACGTAGGTGCTTGCCTGGTTGGCCTAGAAGCTGCATGCTGCCACATGGGTGCGTGCCTAGTTGGCAGGCTGGCTGCTGCGCTAGAATGACCATGGGGCAGCGAAACTTTGGTAAGTGCGGGACTGGTTGTGGCCCCGCAGATGTCCCCGACAAGGATCTTGCCAGGGTCTTGTGGGCGTCCCCGGGAAGGGTCTTGCTGGGGGGCCTTTGTCTTTCGGTTCTCATCTAATCTTGCAAGCTTCAGTCTCCACAAAGATCTGCATGCCACCATGCAGGCGCTCCCGAGCCACAGTCTTGACGCTTGTCGATGGCGTCATAACTCTCAGGCTCACAGGTGGCGGCCTTGCTGGTGTTGGGCAAGTTGCCCGGCAAGGCTTTTGTCGGGGCCAGGTAGGTCACCCCGGCAAGGCTCTTGCCGGGGGAAGCCAATCTTGTCCCTTCGCTCTTTATGCTTCTGGCTTGGGTCCTGCCTCGGAAGCTTTGAATCTTTGATTCCTCTGCCCCGCCGAGCCCGGCCGCATGTGTGGCTACGACTGCACGTGCACAAGTAAAGGGGTACAAAAGGGCCCCTACTTTTGTACACCAACACCTCCATCCAAACTCCTCCCTAGCGACGCCTTTCCCTTTCGTGTCAAGCCGCGCCTCACCCTTTCATGTTGGTCACATCAGTTTCTTGGCCGGTTGATAATATTCACAGAATGATTTTTCAAAACAGGATACTATAATATCAATTGTCCATATGTACGTGCATAATATTCACATGCCTTTATGCCATCTCTGAATATATTCAAGGAAGGAGCACGTAAGCTTTATGTTGATTACCTTTCAGGTAATACATGAGCATATTCCCTAGCGAAATATAAACCACAAAAAACTCTTATTACACTTTGTCATATATACATATAATATATATATATATATATAAGAATCACTGTAGCAAATAAGATTGATAAAATAGCGCCTTCTAGAAGGAAATAAAAATACACATAACAACTATTGTGAATATATAATGTAATGCGGTATTTTCTAATTCCTGGACTTTGCCCTCGCCTTGAGTGATACCCTGTTAGATATATATAGTTTCTTACCTATTTTAACTGTGAATGTTCTAAATAAGGTAATGGAACACCTGTTCAATTCATTGTCTAATAATCTAAAGCTTGAGCCTCCACCGGGTTTCATTCAAACAGAAGAGAAACAGCATGCCGGCTAGCCATACTCACTATCATCACACTAGCAGCCAACATGAACAAACAAACTTGTCGGCAGCTGCACGCTGCACACCCTGCGCACCGGTTAGCCGCGTCCTCTTGCAGCCAACAGTCATGCAGAACACGCTGACAACATCACTCACGCACGGCACGCCGGCCGATCGCTGCGCCTAAAATGACGCACTCGGCCACGCAGCCGCCACGCAACCTAGCGCGCTCCGCTGTAGTCGTACATCCTAGCTGGCCCCGCCGTGGCGCACCATATTTGTTGCCGCCGCAAGCCCTGGCTGCGAGCACCCAAGGTGCCACACAACTCCTCTCACATGTCAACATGAGCACCGGCTGCCGTTGCACAGAGATTCTTCACCGCATCGGGGACCCAGCCCGCTTCGCCACACTCGGCCTCACAATCTCCTTGCCGCATCCAGGAGGTTCTCTCTCTCTCGATCGACCAGCAGCATGTTTAGATCGAAGAAGCACCTTTGTACAGATTTATGTTGGTACCTTTTTTAGAGCGCTCGTGTTGTATTGGTACACAGAATAGGGGGAGGAGACAACACGGGCCAAAGCCCAAAGATGCGATGAGCCTTACAATGAAAAAAATGAACCAGAGTAGTATAGATTCCTTTAAATCTTAGCCGCAAATCTTTATGGCTAACATAGAATCAACAGATATAAATGTATGACTTATAGAGAACTATAAAAGCCCCCGTCCTTTAATATTAGGTAAAGATTGGCCGGCGGACAAACGATGAACTGCCTTCATTGCAATATAAACTATCAAAATACAAAGACTCCTATAATTCTTTCGCATCACGGGTTAGGCACGCATACATAAAGCATGCTGGCCTAGGGAGAGGAACCCTTAATGGAATTATTCTCTCTGGAAGATGTTTCTTATGTTAAAAAGTAATATAACATAACTCCCCGGATACAGTTTGTCTGTTCAAGCACTATGGCCGAATTGCCTGGTTTCGGAACATACATGGTGTGTGACGCCCCGAGACCGTTGCACCAGGTGTCTTCCAGTTATTCGCTGTCGTTGTCATGTCATTTGCTTGCGTGTTGCATTTCATCATGTCATCATCCGCATTGCATCATCATGTTTTCAAACTTGCATCCGTCCCGGCCTCCCCGTTCTTTCCGTCGTCCGTTCTGAGCCCAGTCTCACTTGCACGCGCCCGCGACACGTCCGAAATATTATTTTATAAGTGATCGGAAAATGTTCTCGGAATGGGTTGAAAGTTGGCATGCGGTCTTGTTATGTTGTAGGTAGGCCGCCTGCCAAGTTTCATCACATTCGGAGTCCGTTTGACGCCCCAACGGACAACTATAGTGGCACCGCTGCGAAAACTGCTGCCGGGCCCTCTCTCTCTCTTCTCTCTTCTCAGCCTCGCCACAGCCCACCTAGTCCATCCACCTAAACCCCCTCGCATCCGGAACCGTCCGATACGATCGCACGGCCCGAAAACCCCTCATTGCACAGTGCATCGGCCCCTCGCGCGCGTCCTAAAATTGTCCCGAACCCGACCCGCTCTGTCGTTACCAACGGATCCGGATCAACCCCGAACAACCTCCTGCATCTTCCGTTTCTGACCAAGCTCTACCTATTTTGGTCAAACCCTAGAAATTAGGAGGCTTGTCCCTTCACCCGCCACCGCACTCTCCACCAATTCCCCTCTCGGTATCCTCCCAGATTCGATCCCCACCAACCAGAGCCCTCCCATGGCTCCCTTCGAATCCTCCCTCTTCCTGACCGAGGAACCAGCACAGCCGCGCTTGAGCGCTCCCGAGGCCGAGCTCCTCCAATGCCGCGCCGCCTCGGCGAGCCTGCCAGCCGGCGACCCCGTCCTCAGGACGGCCCCATCGCGCCACCTCTTCCTTCCCTTCCTCCTCTGGTTCTTCTCCCTCTCACTCACCCCGCCTCTCTCTCTCGCAGGTGGAATCCATGACGCCCCGTCCGAACCTCCACCACCGCTGCCTCCTCTACCGACTTGAACACCCCCCCCCCCGAATCAGGGCCTCGTCGTCCGCGCCGACGACCAGCACCCGATGCCGGCAAGCAGCAGCAACTCCCGTATCCCCGATTTCCCGAGCGACCTCACTCCCCTGCCGTCTCCGGCACCGCGTCGCTGAGCCGCCCGAGCTCCTCCTTGCTCGCCTCCCTGCAGGAATCGAACATCGCCGCCTCCTCGCTCCAGCTCCGCCGCTTCCCGCGTCTTCGCCAAGGCCTGTCACCACCGCGCCTACATCGCCTGGAGTCACCGCGCCCAGTTCCTCTGCCTCCTCTACATGAGCACGGGAGCGCGCCCGCTTCCTCCGGCCACCAGAGTCCAGCTGCTCGAGCCTCGCGCGCTCGTGCCAGAGCCAAGGGGGCCCCGACGCCCTGCAGATTCCCTGCGCCAGCCGGCCTCCTCTCCAGCTTCGCGCCAAGTCCCACGTCGCCGGAGACGTTCCCGCCGCCTGTCGCCTGAACCTGTTGCTGTCGTTGTTCTGTCTGCAGTAACGAGCAGGAGCTCGTTCGCCTGCCTCGCCTCGCTTTGACCACGCCTGGGCCAGCGCGCCGCTAGATTAGGCCAAGGCCCAGCTCCCTCTTCGCCCCAGCCACGCACAGGCCTCAAGGCCCAATGAGCAGCACCCTGGCCTTTCCTCTGTTGGGCTAGCCGGATTCGGCCCGATATCTGTTTTTTTTTCAGTTCTGCGATTTAGTTATTATTCCAGAGACAGTAGTTTTGCAGAAAAACCCTTCTAGTTCATGCATTTAATAACTCCACAACCATGCATCAGATTTAAACAAACTTAATATGTAAAGTGCTTAGAATTTTGTGTAGATTAATATTATGCCACTTTCATGCATGTTAAAAATGTTTAAATTGTTGTTTGGATTAATTTTCCTATTGCCATCTTAAAGTGCTTTATTTCATAACTAAATAACCGTAGCTCCAAACTTAATGATCTTTATATGTAAATGGGGTAGAAAAATGCCTAGTTTAACATGGTGGCTTTACTTTGCATGTTTAACAACTCTAAAATATGGTTTAGGGCAGAACATTACCAAACCTAAAATATGCACATGAGGATTTTCCGGACTTGTTGCTTGTTGTTCCGGCCTCATTTAAACTTGCCTAGATAGGTAGTTTTACTTTGCTTCACCCCTTGCCATGCTAAACAACATTTAATATTGTTGGGTACATAAACGAGAGAGAACTAAATAAGACATGTGGTGTTCCGTCAATATGCAACTCGTTGCATATTGAGCTCCACCTAATTTGTAGTGTTGTTTGTGCACTTTGCCATGCCATGCCTCATTAATCCGGACATGCATCATACTTGGTTGTGCATCATGACATGCTTATGTGGTGGTAGTTTACTATGTTGCTTGCTTCTTTCCGGGTTGCCTCTCTCGTTAGCTTCAGTTTCGTTCCGGAGTTGTGAGGATCCGTTCAGCTACGTCCGTTTGTCTTCTTCATGGACCCGTTCTTCTTCCTTGTGGGATCTCAGGCAAGATGACCATACCCTCGAAATCACTTCTATCTTTGCTTGCTAGTTATTCGCTCTTTTGCTATGCTGCGATACCTACCACTTGCTATATCATGCCTCCCATATTGCCATGTCAAGCCTCTAACCCACCTTGTCCTAGCAAACCGTTGTTTGGCTATGTTACCGCTTTGCTCAGACCCTCTTATAGCGTTGTTAGTTGCAGGTGAAGATGAAGTTTGTTCCTTGTTGGAACATGGATATTGTTGGGATATCATAATATCTCTTATTTTCAATTAATGCACCTATATACTTGGTAAAGGGTGGAAGGCTCAGCCTTATGCCTGGTGTTTTATTCCACTCTTGCCGCCCTAGTTTCCGTCATACTGGTGTTATGTTCCTTGATTTTGCGTTCCTTACGCGGTTGGGTTATAATGGGAACCCCTTGACAGTTCGCTTTGAATAAAACTCCTCCAGCAAGGCCCAACCTTGGTTTTACCACCACCTACTTTTCCCTTGGGAGTCGCGCTCCCGAGGGTCATCTTTATTTTAACCCCCCGGGCCAGTGCTCCTCTGAGTGTTGGTCCAAACTAGAGCCCCTTGCAGCGCCACCTCGGGGAAACTTGAGGGTTGGTTTTAGTTGTACGGATTGCTCATCCGGTGTGCCCTGAGAACGAGATATGTGCAGCTCCTATCGGGATTTGTCGGCACATTCGGGCGGCTTTGCTGGTCTTGTTTTACCATTGTCGAAATGTCTTGTAACCGGGATTCCGAGACTGATCGGGTCTTCCTGGGAGAAGGAATATCCTTCGTTGACTATGAGAGCTTGTGACGGGCTAAGTTGGGACACCCCTGCAGGGTTTTGAACTTTCAAAAGCCGTGCCCACGGTTATGGGCAGATGGGAATTTGTTAATGTCCGATTGTAGAGAACTTGAAACTTAACTTAATTAAAATGCATCAACCGCGTGTGTAGCCGTGATGGTCTCTTTTCGGCGGAGTTCGGGAAGTGAACACGGTCTCATGTTATGCTTGAATGTAAGTAGCTTTCAGGATCACTTCTTGATCACTTCTAGTTCACGACCGTGCATTTCTTCTCTTCTCGCTCTCGTTTGCGTATGTTAGCCACCATATATGCTAGTGCTTGCTGCAGCTCCACCTCACTACCCTTTCCTACCCATAAGCTTAAATAGTCTTGATCTCGCGGGTGTGAGATTGCTGAGTCCTCGTGGCTCATAGATACTTCCAAACAGTTGCAGGTGCCGATGATAACAGTGCAGATGACGCAACTGAGCTCAAGTGGGAGCTCGATGAAGATCGTGTTCGTTATGTTGTTTCATTGCAGTTGATCAGTAGTGGAGCCCAGTCGGGATGATCGGGGATCTAGCATTTGGGGTGGTCTTTCTTTATTTGGTTCCGTAGTCGGACCTTGATTGTATTCTGGATGATGTAATGCTATATTTATGTATTGTGTGAAGTGGCGATGGTAAGCCAACTCTTTATCCCTTTCTTATTCAGTACATGGGATGTGTAAAGATTACCCCTCTTGCGACATGCCTACTATGCGGTTATGCCTCTAAGTCGTGCTCCGACACGTGGGAGATATAGCTGCATCGTGGGTGTTACATGGTGTTTCCCACATGTATAGTATTCAGAAACACTCCAACCCTGACAATCTTTTACAATTCGGCTAGAGATAAGTTTGATGATAAAGTGTATTGTTACATGAAATCACACACCTACTCTTTATCTATGCCATCAATCAGGCTGTCTAGTTTATAGTCCTGTTGTGAGAATTTGGCGGCTATCTTTACTTGGTCGTACACCAAACTAACCAGAATTTCTTGTCCGTCTGGTCCCCGAGGTCCAACCCGGGCCATATGACTCGGATCAAATCCGGTATACTGCGTTTTCACCATGGCCCAGGCTTCTCATGCACCTTCTCGACATGATGATGCCTTCCATAGCTCAAAATGAAGACGATCTCCCTTGAATAAATTTGCGAGCTCCCCCATCATTCCTGGAGGAGAATCGGATGGCCATAGATCCTTATCCATGTTCCTCATTGCTTTCCAAGCTCGCTCGTGCACTTTGGATAGCTCTTGCAGCAAGTCGCTTTGAAATCCGGACACTTCTCCCTCGGGCCACCCAGTTAACAAACCTATAGGAAAAAATCTCGTAAGACTTTCCATCAGGGGATCTTATGAAAGTAAGGTTCAAGGACATACTAAATATGCCGCCTTTCAACTTTTTGTTCTCCTTCAAGGCATCCAACAGTTGGGCTCTTATGTCCTTTAGCTCTTCGGCTTGCTTAATGTTGGCATCCTGTAATTTGTTCTTCTCATTGATGGTCCGTGTTAATACATGTTGACCAGCGGCTTCTTGCCCTTCGGCATGTTGTTTGTCCGCCTGCGTAGCCCTTAGCCTCTCCTCCAACTGATCCACCGATCCTGCTGCTGTCAACAAAACAATGAATATTCAAAAATGATTGTTAGCGCATAATCGTATTTTCCGGACACTATTGTGCTTACCATCCGGTGCCTTCTTGGATTTCTTCAAATTTTCCAGTTCGGCAGTGACAACAACTAGCTTGGTCTGACATTCTTCAAGCTCCTTGGATAGTGTGTTCTTTTTCGCTGTGAGTACCTAATAATATAAACGACCCTTAAATTAGTTGGGCCAACTGCTTCAAGTCTCGAGGGCTACTGGCACATGACTGTTGAATCTACACAGAGTTCTTACCCACATATCCTTTGAAAGTTGGTGAGTAGCGCTGGCAAGTCCATCCCGAGCAGCTCGGATATATACATCCGCAGAGCTAAGGGCATTGAATGCCTCTTCGGTGAAACTTGGGTCGTACATGGCCTCTTTCCGCCGCCGATGATTCATCGTGGTCTCCACTTCAGAATTGGTGAGGGATACATTATCTGAATGCTCTTGAAGATGGAAATCCGGCATTTTACCCGTATCAACCCTAGTCCTTATGGCAGGGTTAGGGGCCGGATTGGTCGATGGATGGCCGGCAAGGCCCCCAGATATAGTCCGGCGTATGCTCTTCCTAAGAAATGGCCCAGCAGAAAACATCACAATACGGTCTATCCACTGAGTGCATGTTAAAAACTATGCCTCTTTGGTGAAGGCGGGGGCTTGGTGGTATCACCATTTGCCCTTCTTTTCAAAGACTCGCCCAGCGTGGGCGTCGCCTTCTTAGAGGATTCCTTTGATATAGCTTGGTGAGATGAGCGCCGACCCTTCGGAGCATGAGACAGTGCGGTGGATGAGGCGCAATGGGAAAACTCTTTTGGAGGAGACATCTCCTGGGTACTTACATGAGAGGAGGGGAGAAGGCCGGGTAATCGGCTATAATGGCCGCTTTTGTGCCGTCGTAGCTCGCCTGATAGAAGACCCCCTCCTTAAGTTCTAAGAATATATCTGGATCTTCTTCATACCTGGGATCCAGGTCTCGAACATGGTCCTCTGGTTGCGGAGCGGGGCTGTAGACCCCCTTGACGACCTTTATCCATTCCTATTAAAAGTAGCTGGATTAAATTCGACTAGCATAACTCCGGAAAAAGGTTGAGTAAGGCCAATAATAAAAAAACTCACCCAGTCGATGGGGTTATACATGGAGAAACCTTCCCGACATTTCAAGCAAGTGAAGTCTTCCTTCTCCCCTTTGTAAAGGTCAGCTAAGATGGTGGCCAGGGCGGCAAAATTATCGGGACCCTTGCGTAGACAACGGGATGCATCGTCATCCCCGTTATAATTCCACATAGGAAAACCTATAGATTGGAGAGGTTAAACACATCACGTTATTGAGATCGCCATTACCTCGATTATAGACAGTACGGAGTTTGCAAGTACTCTGATCTTGCTTGCTAGCCTCTCGACCTCTGCACTATCTTCTTCCTCGAGGCTTCAGGGATGCTAGCTGGCGCGCTTCTTCAAAGGAGCACTGGAGAATTTGGGAAGGCCGCACCGGATTGGGTCCGGAAGAATGACGTCTTCGATATAAAACCACTCCGAGGGCCACTCTTCGGATGCCTTCTTCGGAGTACCGGACAGGTATCCTGTCCCGGCTATGCGCCATACTTCGGCGCCGCCCACCTTGAATATAGATCCCTTTTGGGAGCGGGGGACGAGGCAGAAAAATGTCCTCCATGGATCGAAATGAGCCTCACAACCTAGGATCAGCTCACAAAGAGCAACAAAGCCCGCGATGTGCAGGATGGAGCCTGGCGTCAGATTGTGCAGTTGGAGGCCGTAATACTCCCGGAGACCTCTGAGGAAAGGGTGGATAGGAAATCATATGCCTCTCAAAAGGAAGGAAACAAAGCACACCCGCTCGTCCTTAAAAGGACTGGGGAAATTCTCCGCCAGGGGTTCGCCATTGATGGAAGTTAATCCAGCCCAAATGGAGACTAGATCCGCGGGAGGAAGATATCCCTGTGTTTGAAGTTTATTCACATGGGCGTGGGATACCAAGCAGCTTTCCCAGTTGCCTTTTTGAGGGCCGAGGGTGCGTGAGGAAGAGCTAGGAGCGCCGTCCATGTTTGAACAATTTTCTATGGCGAGTTCTAAGGATTTCTGCGTGGTGTGGAATGGCATCTAAGATCTAATCTCCTTAAATAGACGCCTTCCCTGCGTGGTCGAGGGGTTCTTTGTAAAAAAAGCACCTGGACCGTTCGCATTCATCTGGCACGTGGAAGCCAAGGCGACGGCGGCAAAGAATCAATATTTAATGTGGAGCCGAATTATCATCAATCCAATGTGTAATGGAGAACTCGCCTTACAAAGTCGAAGACATGAAGCCGGACACTATGTCGTCATTGAAGGCAAGTTCGGGGGCTACTGAGGGAATCTTGGATAAGGGGGTCCTCGGGCGTCCGGGCTTTGTGACCTGGGCCGGACTAATGGGCTGTGAAGATACAAGATAAAAGGCCTTCTCCCGTGTCCGGATGGGACCCTCCTTTGCGTGGATGGCAAGCTTGGCGTTCGGATGTGTAGTTTCCTTTCTCTGTAAACCGACTTTGTACAACCCTAGGCACCTCCGGTGTCTATATAAACCGGAGGGTTTAGTCCGTAGAGGCTAAGAAAAATCATGCAGGCTAGGCATCTAGGGTTTAGCCATTACGATCTCGAGGTAGATAAACTCTTGTAACCCCTATACTCATCAAAGTCAATCAAGCAGGAAGTAGGGTATTACCTCCATTAAGAGGGATCGAACCTGGGTAAACATTGATCCTCAGACGCACAGTTCGGGACCCCCTACCCAAGATCTGCCGGTTTTGACACCAACAGTGATTCCTTGCTAAGGATAGTTGTCTCTGTCACTTCCTCATCAGGGGTTGTCGTCCATTCTGCAATAAACTCTGCCAGCGCCCTATTCTGAATCATTGATGTGCTCTCAAACTTCAAACCAAAGCTGGATAACTCCAAAGCCCACTCCACTATCCTACCGATAGCCTCAGGGTTTTGGAGTATCCTTTGCAACGGAAAACGAGTAACAACTATGACCTCATGGGCTTGGAAGTAGTGGCGAAGTTTCCTTGAGGCCATAATGAGACAAAAGATCAACTTTTACATGCCAGAGTACCTAGATCTATCCCCCTGTAACAAGGAGCCGACGAACTAGACCGGGCGCTGCACCACTTTCTTCCTTGCCGCGTCCTTGGGGTTGCTCTCGTTGTCGTGCTCATTGTTGTCCTGATCCTTCTCTGATTCTGCCGTTTTCTGCTCACTTTCTGCCTCTTCCACTTCTCTCTGTGCTACCAAAGCCGCATTGACCACTTGGTTGGTTGCCTCCAAGTATAGCAACAACGGCTCCTGGGGTTTGGGGGCAACCAAGGTAGGCACAGAGGACAAGTAGGCCTTCAACTCTTGCAAAGCTGTATCTGCTTCTGGGGTCTATTTCATAGGGCCGGCCTTCTTCAAAACTTTGAAGAACGGCAGGGCGCGCTCGACAGACTTGGAGATGAATCTGTTTAACGCGGCAACACATCCCGTCAGGCGCCTCACATCCTTCACTGTCCTCGGTGCTTGGATCTGCTCGATGGCTTTGATCTTGTTGGGGTTGGCTTGGATCCCGTGGTGGGACACAAAGAACCCAAGCAGCTTGCCGGAGGGAACACCAAATACACACTTCTCCGGGTTAAGCTTCAGATTGATTTTGCGCAGATTATTAAATGTCTCTTCCAAATCCTGAATAAGGGTGGCCTTATCCTTGGTCTTGACCACAATATCATCCATATAGGCTTCTATGTTTCTGTGCAACTGTGGCTCAAAACCAATTTGGATTGCCCTTGCAATAGTGGACCCGACACTCTTTAATCGGAATGGCATACGGACAAACCAGTACATACCACATGGGGTGATGAACGACGTCTTCTCTTCATCTTCCTTGGACATGAAAATTTGGTGGTACCCAGAGTATGCGTCCAAAAAAGAGAGAAAATCACAACCTGAAGTGGAGTCCACAATCTGGTCATGCACGGCTAGGGAAATGGGTCTTTCGGGCATACCTTGTCGAGATATGTGAAATCTATGCAAAGCCTCCATTTCCCGTTAGCATTCCGGACTACCACTGGATTTGCCAACCACGTGAGATGCAGTACTCCGCTGACCAATCCAGCGGCCTCAAGTTTCTTGATCTCTTCTGCAATGAACGGTTGCCTCTCCAAAGCTTGCTTCCGTATTTTCTGCTTGACAGGTCGGGCATGTGGGCAGACATCAAGGTGGTGCCCGATTACCTCTCTGGGAACACTGGGGATATCAGATGGTTGCCAGGCAAACATGTCGATATTCGCCCGCAGGAAGGCAACGAGCGCGCTTTCCTATTTGTCATCGAGGGTGGCGTTGATAGTAAAAGTTCTATCAACGCCAGCCAGCCCTGCCGGGACCTTCTTCACTTGGGGTGCAACAACCTTAGATCTCTTGTTGTTAGAACACTCCGGCACGTCATCAACGGGTGTCGTACACTCGGTGGGGGCACACTTCCTGGACTCTTTGCTGCAGGTCTTATAGCCTCTTTCCTTTCCTTTGCTTTCCTTAGCGGGATTTGTTGCTGCCGCTGCCTCTGCCGTGACAGCGTCCCTGTACATCTTGTCCACGTAAATAATGGCATCCTTATCATCTGATGGGACGGTGATGACTCCCAGTGGCCCGGGCATCTTCAAGGTGTTGTAGGCATAGTGAGATGCTGCCATGAACTTAGCCAGGCCCGAGCATCCCAGAATCCCATTGTACGGCAGGGGGATATCAACCACATCAAACGCTATCCTCTCACTCTGATAGTTCAGTTCTCCCCCGAATGTTACCGGCAACGTGATCTTTCCCTTAGGATGGCTCCTGCCGGGATTAACTCCTTGAAACATGCCGGTGACCTCTAGCTCTTCTTATCCTATCTGAAGTTTGCTGATGACTAACGGGGAAATCAGATTCAACCCGGCCCCGCCATCCACCAACATCTTTGTGACCTTGAGATTGCGGATTGTTGGAGAGACCAACAACGGCAAACATCCTACCAAAGTGGTATCGCTAGGGTGGTCCTCCTCGTCAAAGATGATGGGCGTACGGGACCATTTGAGCGGCTTTCGTGCTTTGGGCGCTGGCTCCATGGCATTGACCTCTCGCACTCACCGCTTGAGCTGGCGGTGAGAAGCGTGCAAAGATGCACCTCCATCAATGCACAGGGTGTCTATGGCCTTGTGAAACTCTTGCTCATTGGTTTCCTCTTCATCCCCTCCATCACTCTCATCTTCACAAATTTCCTTCTCTCGACCTCTGGCGGGCTTTCCATGGTTCCGAAAGGGTTTGTCCGGGCGATTTACTTCACCGCCTCAGCCCTTACTGCTAGTAGCATTCTGACCTTTTTCCTTATCACGCTTCTCATATTCTGCCTTCTACTTCTTGACAAGCTGCTCAACATGGTAACACTCTTGAAGGTCGTGGCCCTTGGTCCGATAAATCTTGCAATATGCCCCCTCACCTTTCCTGGCTTTCTCGGTAGCAGCGGCCTCCCAGCAGTTAGTGCATACGGCAACTTCCTTGCCGGCAGCCTCAGCTTTGGCCTTCTCGCTTGTACTAGGCATACCAGATCCTTCAACACTCGTTACTGCCTTAGCTCTTCGCTTCTTACTGTGCTTCTTGCTCTTCTTCTGATTAGTTGATTCATCGTCATCCTCTGAATCAACATTGATGCAATCTTCCTATCCAGGCAATCTCTTTCCCTCCTCCATCCGAGCACACTTATCCACTAATGTGTAAAGCTCATTCACAGTCTTGGGAAACCACACGTTCATCTTGGAACGGATGCGGCGGTTGCGCACATTGGACTGGAAGGCTGCTATCACAGCTACTGGATGGATATTTGGCATATTTCTATGAACTTTGTGGAATCTTATAAATACTTATGGATGGTTTCTCCTTCCTTCTGCTGGAGAAGCTGCAAATCGCTGGGCATGTCGGGTTCTTGATGACCGCCAATGAAGGCGCCAATGAACTCGTGGCAGAGGTTGGCCCATGACGAGATGGAGTTCTCCGGTAGGTGCATCAGCCAAGACCTCACATTGGATTTGATGGCCAAAGGGAAGTAGTTGGCAAACACCTTCTCATCACTACAAAAAAAGGCACTTCCATGATGATACGTGTTTGTCATAGTAGGTCACGTTTTCTATCATGCATCTACATCCATGACAAATTTATGACAGAATCAAGATAGTCATACTTGTGCTGTCGTAGAAGTGTTCCATGACATTACCAAAATTATCATCACGGAAGTGTCCACTTCCATGACGATAAATCGCGCATCATGGAAGTTCTTTCGTCAAGGGTGACCGACACATGGCATCCACCGTAACGGGTCGCCATTAAGCTATCGGGTCCGGTTTTGGATCCGATAACTCGTTAACAGCCCGGACCAATGAAGATTTTCCACGTGTAAAATTTTCATTGGACAGAGGAAACACGTGTTGGCTCACCGTTGGGACAGATGTCATCCATTCATTGGACAGGAGGCGCCTATGATAGGTCGACACGTGGCACGGCCCAAAAGTGGCCCATAAAGATTAAATGGGCCAGCCTAACTAAAGGCCCATAAGATTTCGCCAACCATAATGGGCCGGCCCAGCTAAAGGCCCATGAGATTTTGCCGACCATAATGGGTTGGCCCAACTAAAGGCTCACAAGATTTTGAGGACAATAATGGGCCGGCCCGTTAACAGGCTGTCATGTTTTGGGCCAAATGTCGGCCCATAATTGATCTGGTCCATTAACAGCCTGCCATGTTCCGGGCCCAATAAAGGCCCATATGAGATCCAGCCCATTAAAAGCCTACCAAGTTCTGGGCCAAATTACGGCCCAGATCAGATTCGGCCCTTTAAGAGGCTTTGGGCTAAATTATGGCCCATATCAGATTCGGCCCGTCAACTCGACACTATGCATTTGGGCCCACTTGCTAAAGGCCCATTTAGTAATTCGGCATCATATTAGTTTCGGCCTGTTAAAGGCCTGTTTAACATTTCGGCCCTATATGTATTTCGGCCTATTAAAAGCTCGTCATATAGTTGAGCCTAACTACGGCCCGGTTTGCATCCGGCCTGCTCCCCGCCGATAATCTGATTGGGCCAAACAAGGACCGAGACAATTTTGGCCTGTTAACGGCTCGTGATGCGATTGGCACAATCATGGGCCGGGGTCTATTTCGTCCTGCTGCCGGCCCGTGAGCTGTTTGGCACGTTTCAGGCCCAACCTACTTCTCACCCTCCTAAAAGCCCATTGATTTTTCTTGCGGAAAATAGGGCCGGTGGTTTACTCGGCCTATTAGAGGCCCAAATCTACTAGTGGGTCAGTTTACATTTAGGCATGTTAACGGACTGATTATGTAGTGATTTGCATGACGGCCCGATTATGTACCATAATTTTACAGTTTGGCCGGTTTACTGCAAAGACAGGATATATATACAGTAAAATAACTGCAGAATCGTGAATAAGAAAAAAACCTAGACTATACAATAAAGAAATTACAGCATATTACATCTATTGGGCATCAAAGTTCGCCACTATGATAATAAAGCACAAGCAGACAGCAGATTACATACACTATGCATCAAAGATTGATACGTCCATTTTGCATCATGCTTTTATATCGATATTTATTGCATTATGGGCTGTTATTACACATTATGTCACAATACTTATGCCTATTCTCTCTTATTTTACAAGGTTTACATGAAGAGGGAGAATGCCGACAGCTGGGATTCTGGGCTGGAAAAGGAGCAAATATTAGAGACCTATTCTGCACAGCTCCAAAAGTCCTGAAACTTCACGGAAGACGTTTTCAGAATATATAAAAAATACTCAGCGGAAGAAACTCACCAGGGGGGCCACACCCTGCCCACGAGGGTGGGGGCGCGCCCTACCCCCCTGGGCGCGCCCCCTACTTCGTGGGCCCCCTGGTGGCCCTCCGGTGGCCATCTTCTGCTATATGAAGTCTTTCGATGGGAAAAAAATCATAAGCCATCTTCTTGGACGAAACTCCGCCGCCACGAGGCGGAACCTTGGCGGAACCAATCTAGGGCTCTGGCGGAGCTGTTCTGCCAGGGAAACTTCCCTCCCGGAGGGGGAAATCATCGCCATCGTCATCACCAATGCTCCTCTCATCGGGAGTGGGCAATCTCCATCAACATCTTCATCAACACCAACTCCTCTCAAAACCCTAGTTCATCTCTTGTACCAAATTCTTGTCTCCAAGTCCGTGATTGGTGCTAGTAGGTTGCTAGTAGTGTTAATTACTCCTTGTAGTTGATGCTAGTTGGTTTAATTGGTGGAAGATCATATGTTCAGATCCTATATGCATATTAGTACCCCTCTGATTATGAACATGTTTATGCTTTGTGTGTAGTTACTTTTGTTCCTGAGGACATGGGAGAAGTCTTGCTATTAGTAGTCATGTGAATTTGGTATTCGTTCGATATTTTGATGAGATGTATGTTGTGTCTCCTCTAGTGGTGTTATGTGAATGTCGACTACATGACACTTCACCATTGTTTGGGCCTAGAGGGAGGCATTGGGGAGTAATAAGTAGATGATGGGTTTCTAGAGTGACAGAAGCTTAAACATTAGTTTATGCGTTGCTTCGTAAGGGGCTGATTTGGATCCATATGTTTCATGCTATGGTTAGGTTTACCTTAATACTTTTGTTGTAGTTGTGGATGCTTGCAATAGAGGTTAATCATAAGTGGGATGCTTGTCCAAGTAAGGGCAGTACCCAAGCACCGGTCCACCCACATACCAAATTATCAAAGTACCGAACGCGAATCATATGAGCATGATGAAAACTAGCTTGACAATATTCCCATGTGTCCTCGGGAGCGCTTTTCTCTATATAAGAGTTTGTCCAGGCTTGTCCTTTGCTACAAAAAGGATTGGGCCACCTTGCTACACTTTATTTAGTTTTGTTACTTGTTGCTCGTTACAAATTATCCTATCACAAAACTATCTGTTACCACTTATTTCAGTACTTGTAGAGAATACCTTGCTGGAAACCGCTTATCATTTCCTTCTGCTCCTCGTTGGGTTCGACACTCTTACTTATCAAAAGGACTACGATAGATCCCCTATACTTGTGGGTCATCAATACTCTTTTCTGGCGCCGTTGCCGGGGAGTGAAGCGCCTTTGGTAGGTGGAATTTGGTAAGGAATATTTTATATAGTGTGCTGAAATTTACTGTCACTTGTTACTATGGAAATTAATCCTCTGAGGGGCTTGTTTGGGGTATCTTTACCCCGACCAGTAGAGCAAAGAGTTGCTCCTCAACCCACTGAACCTACTGAAAATGAAAATGTCTGCTTTGAAATTCCTTCGGGTATGATAGAAAAACTACTAGCTAATCCCTTTTTAGGAGACGGAACAAAGCATCCTGATGAGCATCTAATATATGTGGATGAAGTTTGTGGATTATTTAAGATTGAAGGTGTACCCGGAGATGTTGTTAAGAAGAAGGTCTTCCCTTTATCTTTGAAGGGAGACGCATCGACATGGTATAGGCTATGTGATGATATGGGGTCTTGGAATTACAAACGATTGAAATTGGAATTTCATCAGAAGTTTTATCCTATGCATATTGTTCATCGTGATCGCAATTATATATATAATTTTTGGCCTCGCGAAGGAGAAAGCATCGCTCAAGCTTGGTGGAGGCTTAAATCAATGTTATATTCATGGCCCAATCACAAGCTCTCAAGAGAAATGATTATTCAAATTTTTTATGCTCGGCTTTCTGATAGCAATCGTACCATGCTTGATACTTCTTGTGCTAGCTCTTTTATGATGAAGACTATTGAATTCAAATGGGATTTATTGGAAAGAATTAAACGCAACTCTGAAGATTGGGACCTAGACAAAGGTAAGGAGTCAGGTATGACACCTGGTTTTGATTGTGTTAAATCTTTTATGGATACCGATGTTTTCCGTAAATTTAGCACTAAATATGGACTTGACTCTGAGATAGTAGCTTCTTTCTGTGAATCTTTTGCTACTTACGTTGATATCCCCAAGGAGAAGTGGTTTAAATATCATCCTCCCATAGAAGTAAAAGTAGTTGCACCCATTAAATTTGAAGAAAAGATTGTCACTTACATTTGAAATACTTAAGAAAGCATTGATCTCTGCACCTATTGTTCAGCCACCTGATTGGAATTTACCCTTTGAAATTATGTGTGATGCTAGTGATTATGCTGTAGGTGTTGTTCTAGGACAAAGAGTGGATAAGATATTAAACGTTATTCAATATGCTAGTAAAACCCTAGACAATGGTCAAAGAAATTATGCTACCACTGAAAAAGAATTCTTAGCAGTTGTATTTGCTTGTGATAAGTTCAGACCTTGTATTGTTGATTCTAAAGTAACTATTCACACT